>NC_134566.1:2412684-2714270 GCF_025594145.1 Primulina tabacum
TCCTTTTCTAACTTAAATGAACTTAATTGCTAGCTAAATTAACTTCTGGAAATATTTTCTGGATCTTAAATTCTATCTCAAAACTCCAACTCCGGTCCGGCCTCACTGAAATAACTGAAATGCTAAAAATCAAACTACTGAACTGAAATAATAAAATAATTAACTTCAAAGAAATGCATTTAAAATAATCATGCAATGAAGTCAATTAAATTTAAAAAATCTAGAATTATGCATGGCTTATACGTAAACTGATTTACGGGTTCTACATAAAGAGCTCCAACTTGAAGAAATATAATGCCTTAAGATAGCTATACATAAGAATGAGGTAGAGTTTGAATCTAAGGTATCATTGGAAGATGTCAAGAAAAGGATCAAAGAAAATTACAATGAAGATCCCTTGGTATGGTGAGATAAAAATCAACTTAAAGCTTTCCTTAAAATTAAGGAAGGCAAGGAGTATGAATTTGTCCGGTAAAAGCCTATCCCAATGAATATAATTGATCAAAGGAATATGCATATTATAATCAAGGAACATTTGGACCTTGGTTTGATAAAGGTAGGAATTTCACCATACAGCAGCCCAGGATTCCTGGTAAAAAATCATGGTGAAATAAAAGGAACAAACCCAGATTTTTTATTAATTATCAAGAAATTAATAAGATTCTGTAGTTTGATGGGTATTTTATACCTAGCAGAGAACATTTAATCAATTGCATATGCAACGCAAAGATATTCCTTAAATTCGATTGTAAGTCTGGGTTATACCAGATTCGGATGCTGGAAGAGAGGAAGAAATTCACATCTTTCTCTACACCACAAGGACACTATATTTGGGAAGTATTACCAATGGGATTGGCTAATTCACCCTAGATATTTCAATGGAAAATGAATAATTTATTTAAAGATTATTTTAAGTTTATATTTGTCTATATTGACGATGTGTTAATTGCATCTAGAAATATGGAGGATCGTATAAAACATTTAGAAATTTTCTCTGATGTTTGCAAAAAAGGACTTGTTCTATCAGAAAAGAAAGCAGTCATTACCATAAGAAAGATCGAATTTCTAGGAATAGAAATTGATGAGTCTGGAATAATTTTGCAGGAACATATAGTAGGAAAGGTGCAAAATTTTCCAAACGAACTAAAAGAAAAGAAACAACTTCAAAGTTTTCTAGGAATTGTTAATTTTGCTGGGATGTTCATTAAGAACCTAGCAAAACACAGAAAAGTGTTCAGTCCATTACTGAAAAATATGCGAAATTTATATGGACAAAAGAACACACACATGGACTTAGTCAACTAAAGGAGATTTGTAAAAATCTTCCAAAAATGGCTATTCCTCAAGATGAAGATGAGATGGTATTATATACGGATGCCAGTGATCATTGGTGAGCGGGAGTTTTAACCAAGCTCACGCCAGAAGGAGAACAGCCATGCCGATATTGCAGTGGACTATTCTCAGATGCAGAAGCCATAAGATGACATATCAACGAAAAGGAATTCTATGCAGTAAAAAGGGCTTTTGAAAAATGATCATTATTTTTACTCGCAAAGAAATTCACTTTAAAAGTTGATAATACAAAGGTGAAAGATTTTTTAAGGAATAGAATTGAATCTAAACCTGAGAAAGCCAGATTATTATGATGGCAAGCACTATGTCAGAATTATATTTTTGATATTGTGATAATTAAATCTAATGAAATTATTCTTGAAGATTTTTTACAAGAGATGGACAGCGGTGATATCGATGCCATCATCAAGATGCAGAGGCATTTGAGAGAACATCTTGAAATGCTTCAAAACGAGTTTAACAAGCTGGTCTTAAACGCAGAAGTTCCGGGAAGACTACAACAAGCTTATAAGAGAATTGTCTCTGATCGAATCACATGATGTTTACATGCTTATACTGAGTTATGGTCTGTAATGTAAAGGCCTATCCTCCAAGGCATTGAGAAGCCATTGGTTTCCTAAATGGAGAGTTTTCGAGTACATGACTCTATACCTGGAGCAGGGGATTCAAATATCCCTAGTACAAGTGTTAAGTCTGGATCATCTACAATTTCTCCATTATAGGTGTACCAAAAAAATTGGGAGAAATTGAAAACCAGAGTATGCATTAACCCAGCTACTATCAGGGTTGATGTTGCAGTAAAATATCCTAGGGTATGGATGAAACCAAATTCATATACAAAGGAGGTTAAAGCTTGGTATGAATTTGGGGCTCTTGCCTCAGTTTATACCACATCACCAAGCTTCCCAGATATTTCAGGTCTACCAAAATGGATCCAGGAAGCTGTTCATGAAACTTGGGCAAATAACGATTATTTTTTCAGAGAAGATATTCTGGAGCTATACTTTTTCAGTACAACACCAGAACCAGCAGGAAAAGGCTCTCACAAAGCTTTCATTTTATCAAGTTAAGGAGGCCAGGTACAAATGTTCAAAAATTTATCAAAGATCCTCCGTCAGAGAAGAAACTCCCCTTGTTGCTTCAATTACTAAGACGATATTTCTACCAGAAGAGCATGAGGTTTATGGGGTCTGTCTTACTGAGATGGACAATGTCAAGTTTCCGTTCAAATTTTATCATAATTCGGTAAACAGATAATTCCTGTTAAATACTATGACAGGAAAAATCACAAGTTTTGCAGAAGATCTATTCGAAAAGAAAATAAATCTTCTGTGGAATAGCAAGCTTCCGGGAAGTAAAGAAACTCGTCGGAAATTCTTTAACATGGCACATGTGGGAAGATGGTCAGAGAATATCTGCCCAGAGTGCCCAAATCAAAAGGAACCAGAATTTGGCAAGGGTTTCAGACTCCGGTCAGATAGAAAGCATCAGGCAGAAACAAGTGGTGAATGACCACAACCACGTTCTCCACGGGGACACTAAAAGTTTAAGATTCCTCGACAAAAATAAGTGGACATGTGAACCTAATCACTTTTCCTTGGGGATAACAAAAGCAAAAAATTCCCTGACAAAAGATAGTGGGCATGTGACTCACCCCACTAAATGACCAAGGAAAATTGGACCCAATTACAACTATAAATAGAGTAAATGGAAACCAATAAAAATACCCAAGAACAAAGTCGAAATCTAAAGAAAAATTTATTATACATATTTAGAGGTTTCTAAAAAACGAATCAAGAGAATAAGAAAGCAGCTAGAAAATACTAAAGATTTCTACAAACTGTTAAAAGAAGATGAAGCGAGATCTCAGCTGATATAATACAGACGCATATCCACTGGTTATGCCAGGAGATAAAATCAAAAGAACAGGCCATTGCTAGATTAATGATCTAGAAATGGAGAAATCAAGAAAAGGTGGATGGTCCATTCAACCACCCAACCCACTCAAGAGATAATGCCAAACACAGCTGAATGGCAATAAAGAAAAGCTATGGCAAGAGTTGAAGTCCGTGAATCAAATCCGCAAAGGGCTTCTATAAATAAGAAGGTTGAAGGAAGATGAAGACATCACTCAACCTCTTCGTTTTTCTTCAAAAATAAGTTGTAAAATTTTCTCTTTCAAGTTTTTGTGTGCTGTAAGTTCAGCTACTATTAGTAGCTAAACAAGTTTCTCATCCTCTACAGGAGGTTACTATGTAATAATATTTTGTATGTTTGAATAAAAGAACCAAGACTTTTGCCCATCTCATGTATTAGTTTCAGATTGAACTATTTTACTATACACCCTGAGGTAGGAAACGAAACATGGTTGTGCTTAGTGCTGTTGAAGGAATCTGCGTCATGAACCATCTGTTGCGACTGCGTGGTTAGACTGTGAGGAGCAGTCTATAAAACCCGGTGGATATAACCCGACGGCATTCAGGTCAAAGAGGTAAATAGTTCAATTTATTATTCGGAAGCATGATGGGCCTTTTATAAAAAAAATCCATTATTTGAGAATGATATATATGCCGGAAACCTTGCGTAGCTGCATGTTTTGAGGCTATATGCTTTCAAAAACAGGCTCGATAGGTATAACAATGCCATGTACCGAAATAATAAGAATTAAGGATGTTTTTGAAAATTTTGGGAAAATGGGGAGTTGAAACAAAGATTTAGAGAGATAGAGAGTAAGAAGAAAGTTGAGTTTGGAAAAATGGTGTAATTTCAAATTTCCCATTTATATATATGTACAAATTTTTTTTTTCCCGCTTTGCAGTATATCGCACGAGTTTGCTAAATAGCATTATTTTACGGTTTTTGATAGAAAAAGGAAAAAGAATTCCAGATTGAGCGGCCGTTTTAAAATATAATAATACTTTTTAGCACTCAGAGGGGTATTATCGGCATATTATTATTTACGTTCTTGAGACCTTTCAGCAGGCCTATCCCTACGTATATATATTCGTACAAGATCGGACTTCGACGTTTGGAATTTGTGTCGAGGAAATACAAAACTGAAATCACTTCTCCCTTATTATTTTTTACGCTTTACTTGATTTGATTGGGACAATCGATTTCCGTGCAAGTTTTGCGTTTTCGTAATCAAGAGAAAAAATTGGGGATGCACCTGTTTTTCCTAGTTTATTTGGGGAGGTTTTTATTCTGATGATTGTGTCCTTGATGTTTAATATTATGTCTATTTGATTAATTTGGTTTGGAATATTGGCTCACTTTGTGGGTTTCAATGGCGAAGGACATGGATGCCGGTGAAGTTGTGGTGTCCTCTGTCCGGTCTGGGATGAAGAGGGAGTTTGCGATGATGATGAAGGCGCAGTCAGAGATGGGTGGGGAGCTTTCGGTGGCACGAAGGAGGGTGACGAGGTCCCAGAATACTGGTAGTTCTGGCAAAGATAATGTGGGGAGTTGTAAGAGAATGAAAAAGGAGGATGGTGAAAAATCGGGAAGGAAAGATATGGGGAAGGTGGATGATGAGGCAGAGAGTGGTTTGGTGGATGTACGGATTGATGTGGAAGGCGACTTGAGAAGTTTGGAGTCCGAGCTAGTTGGTGAATGGAGGAATGAGGGGTGTGATATGTTGCCTGATTCGAAGGAACGCAGTGTGCAACCTTTCTGCACCGAATCAGGAGCAGGACCTGTACTGAGTGGTGGTACTGGGACTTCGACCTCCCATCTATCGAAGTCGAAGAAGGTCCCGACGAAGCTGAGGGATCTTCTTGAAACCGGGTTGTTTGAGGGCCTGCCGGTTTGTTATATTCGTGGTTCGAAGGTAAATTATTTGGCAAACAGTTCCTGTTCGAGTTTTGTCACGTAATTGGGTATTCACTAATGCTTTTATTTAGGCACGGGAGCAGCCCGATTCTGTACTTCGAGGGTTTGTTAGGGGTACTGGAATACTGTGTTCTTGTGAAGAATGCAAGGGAGAAAAGGTAAGGGCTCTGAAGTCACAAGTTTTTAACTGATTTGACTAGTTATATTAGGCCAACTGTTGTGTATTGTTAATGTAGGTTGTGACTCCCAATCAATTTGAATTGCATGCCGGGAGTGGAAATAAACGTCCACCCGAGTATATCTATTTGGAGAATGGGAAGAATCTCCGGGATGTACTGAATGCATGCAAAGTTGAACATTCAGATTCGCTGGAAGTGGTGATCAGGAATTTCATTGGCCATGCAGATTTGAGACCGCCTGCTTCTTGTCTCAAATGCAAAGGTAATTCTCTATGATGACTTGGAAATTTCATGAATTGTGCGTGATTCATGGTTCAGTATATGACTAGGTCCTTTTTTTAATCATGATTTTAGGATTGATTCATGGTATCAGCGGCAAGAATTCAATGGTTCTTTGTGGTGCATGTGTTGGGCCGAAGGAATCTGATTCATGTCCTACACAGACGAGTGAGGCTATGTATAGGTAATGTTAGTTAGCTTAGAAGATTAATCAATGTTTTTGTGTTCCTGTGCTGTTTTTTCCTATGCATGCCAGCAATGCTCAAGCATTGCACGTCTTGTGCACGGTATGACGACGTTGCCTGGCCTGCAGAAATTTGGACCACAAACTTTACGTGACAGCCAATTGAATGTGCCACTTGAAATTATAAGCATAATATTTAAGACTACTGAGATTTATCATTATGTTTTGGGTAAAACCTTTTCACTTATCAAAAGTTGATATTTAATGGGGATGTTTACTGCATAGTTGATAAAATAGTTTGTGTAAATCTTTTGTCCATGTTCTACGGTCTTCCCCTTTTGGCTTGCAAAGAAATAGATACTGTAGTCTATTAGAGTTTCTTGGAATAGATTGAACCTTATAAGTGGAAAGCACATAGTTTAACATTTACTCAAGTTTCATTTATGATGCAAAAGTTTATTTATGTGATGAACTGTGTGTTAAAATACTAATACTTTGATATTTGCGGAAACATTTGAAATTTTCTTATTAAATAATTTTTTATAACCATAACCAATAAAATAAGAAAACGTTCACCACTTATACTAAAAATAAAGTTAACATTAAAACTCCATCATTTTAAATACCACAACCATAAAAATCCCAAGTTAAAACATCCACCATAATTTGAAAAATCCAACATAATGTGAAAAGTCTCAACTTACTAGTCACTAAAACCAATGCAATAAAGTCATAGTAAATAGTTTTAAAATGTGCATATTAAAATCCCGTAAACTACAAGGTCCTCGAGGTTGCACTGCCAGTAGTGTTCTAAATGGCGATCGAGGCGGCCGCCTAGGCACCGCCTAGGCGTAGGCGGCCCTCGACCGCTCCGCCTATGCGTGAGGCGGGTGTTTTAGGCGGCCCAAGCTATACGGCGTTGGGGAGGCGGGTCGAGACGGGTCGAGGCGGCGAGCAGACGGGCTAGGCGGGCGAGGCGGCAAGCAGGCGGACAATAAAGATTTTTAAGTTGTCAACAAGTTTAAAAACCTAGTCAACAATTTTAAAAACTTAGTCAAAAATTTTATAGTCAAAGTCAACTAATTTTAAATATCAAAACCCTAGCATACCTCACTTTTTTTATTTTATTTTTGGTTTTCACTCTCAACTCTCAAGTCTCAACCACCACACACAGTCTGCCGCCCGCTGCCCGCCGCCGCCTGCATTCAGAATATTTAGGTTCATAGTTATTTGGGGCGCAAGGCGCACTAAAGCGCTAGGGTGCGTTGGAGCCTGAGGCGCGAGGCGAAGCGCACGCTTTATCGAAGTAAAGCGCATTTGACACAAATTTTAAAATTCAACATATATAAAGTATTTTATACTATTTAAATTAAATACTTATTCACAAAAATAAAAAATAATATAAATAAAAATCAATTAACAGATAATGTAGCATGAATCATAACAAAAAACAAACTCCAATCATCTAAAATTCATTATTAAGTCGTAAGTGCATCATAGTATATTAAGGAAAAAACTTCAAAAATCTAAATCATCAAATCCATCTTCATCCTCCCCAACTGTATCATCATCATCATCTCCAGAAGCTGAAGCTCCAGATTTGTATCCTTCTGATTCCTCGTCGTTTTCTTCATCCTCTTCATTGTTATAATAACGATGGATAGCGGATCTTCTTTTATACGTATTTAATGTACTAGTACTAGCCGCTGTTTCTTTTGTAGAGGATGGACCTCGAGATCTAAAATTGTAGGCATCTTCATCAACCCCAGAAGCTCGTCCAACTTCACCCCAAGTCAAACTGTCATCAAACACGAGATCATTTTCGTCACCACTATTATAATGTAGTTCCCCCATCAACCATTCGTTACTATCATCTATATCGGCCAAAGAAATAGGATCAATCGTATCACGCATATCATATCGGCGCCTCAAAGCCCTATTATACTTGATATAAACCAAATCATTCAATTTTTTTTGCTCCAATCTGTTTCTTCTTTTGGAATGAAGCTGCACATATTTGATACAAATTAATTTTAGCTTTAAAATAATAAATTTATTTAATATTTCATTAAATACTAATACTTAGTACTCACATGTTCAAACACACTCCAATTTCGTTCACAAGCATATGAGCTACAAGTGAGGCTTAGAACTTTCACCGCGAACACTTGCAATTCGGGTGTCGAACACCCATAAGCCAACCACCATTCCGCTGGTTATTTTGAAACAAAATAAAAAATTGAACATTAAAACTACATATCAATTATCATATAATAAAAATAAAATATTGATTACCTGGTGATTTTTTGTTTCTTTGTGTGACTGCCATGGGCATCCCAAGAAGTCCTTCGGCCTTTTTGTACAATGGCAATTGGTCCATGATCTTATCCTGTAGCTCCTCGGTTTCACACATTCTAGCGATACATTTATACAAACCCATTACTACTTCATTATCATTTTCTATATTAGAATCCGAATAGAAGAACTCCGGGTTTAAGAAATGCCCAGCAGCATGTAAAGGTCGATGGAGTTGTATCGTCCACCTATGATCAATTATAGCAAAAATATCTTTATATTTATCCTCTTTGTGATCAAATGAGGCAGCAATAGCTTCTTTAGCTCGATCCATTGCCTCATAAATATAGCCCATTGGAGGTTTTTTTCCCCCATCAACCAATCGAAGAACTTTCACAACAGGACCACCCACTTTAACTGCATAAACGACCGCATTCCAAAATGAAGGCATTAGTATAACCTCTGTTGCCTGTTTACCCTGTGCCTCCTTTGCAAATCTACTAGTGGTCCATTTCTCAGATATAAACATTTTTCTCAAACTTGCCTTGTGATTTTGAAAACGCTTTAAAGTCAAAAAAGCAGTAGCAAAGCGAGTTTTTCCTGCTCTAGCCATATCTTTCTGTCTTGTGAATTCTCTCATCATGTTTAAAACTTGGGGCCTGTTATATATATATCCATTAACCATCATTGCCCTTTCATATACCTTCTTCATGTGAGGAAGCTTAACGAAATCTTCAAGCATCAAATCTAAACAGTGAGCAGCGCATGGAGACCAATATAAATGAGGATATTGTGCTTCCAAATGACGTCCTGTTCATTAAAATTTAAATACAATATACAAATTACACATTAGAATTTAGAACTTTAATCTAAATAGTATAATAATTTTATATAAAGTGATATAACTAATATGAAAATTCAAAAGTTAAAACCATACCAGCTAAAACATTTGCGCTTGCACTATCAGTAACAATTTGAACCACATTCTTTGCCCCAATTTGTTGCACATATTTGTCGAACAAATCAAATAATTTCGCTCCCGTGTGAGAATAGCTCGACCCATCCACTGATTCTATAAACACAGTCCCTCTAGGACCATTTACCAAAAAATTAATCAATGTCCAATTTTTTCTATCAGTCCACCCATCTGCCATCAAAGTGCATCCATATTTAACATGGTCATCCGTGTATTCTTTCAATATCAATTTTGTATGTTCCAACTCCTTTTTTAAGCATGTAACTCTAACTTCATAATAAGTAGGGGGCTTCATTCCACAACCAAATTGTCCAACAGCTTCAATAAATGGTTTAAAACTATCAAAATTCACGGCGTTAAAAGGAATACCTGCATCATACATCCATCTAGCGAACTTTTGCACTGCATTCTCCCTCAGTTTTTTCTTATTTTCATCATAAAACTTTGCTGTTTTTGCATCTTTTTTCTTTCCTTGAGATACAGTCTCATCAACATCTTGTCGGAAGTATAAATCTATTGGACCAGCTTGTTTTAGTTTCTTCCCAGGAAAATCAGGTGCAAGATTAGAACGCTGACCAAATGAAACTGATTTAGGTCGTTTCCCTTTTGCCGGTACATCTTCTTCAACTTCCAAATCCAAATATTCTTCTTGTTCTGCAACTTCATCAAAGTGACGGATCGCATCAATTGATTTTCAGTTTTTTTTTCGACATATAAGAACTAATTTCTTCTTTCACGTGCTCTGGACATTTTGAGCAAGTTTTCGTATTCCTATTGCCTCCGACAAGATGTTGTTTATGTCAATAAATCCCACCATTAGTTGTTTTCCCACAAAAATTGCACTTCACTTTATTGGTATTTTTTGGGTCTTCTAGTGTTCATGCTGGATCTTTTCGAAGGGCTTGTGATTCAGAATTTGACATTTTTATCTGTAAAAAAGAGGTTTCATTCAAGAATTTTGCAGTAAGTTGTTGAGCTTGAAATACAAAATTAAATATATAAATACTAAGTATAAAATATAAAGACAAGAATTCTTTTCCTAATCACAGCAATAGTAAGACATCAAGCAACTCACAAGTCACAGGAATTACATGAGTGGTTTTATTTTTCTAATCACATCAACAGCAAAGACAATAATTCTTTTTCACAATTTTCTTTTCCACAATTTTCAGCAATTGCAGCGAACATTTCTGTTCCACAATTTTCAGCGGACATTTCTTTGTTAAGATGGCATCACATGAGTGGTGTTATTTTTGCAATCAGGAAAGATTGCGTTTTGCCAGTTGGACAAATTCTTTAAAGTTTATAATGATCAACCATTTTATTCATAATCATAGATTCATAATAGCGTAAAATAGCCCAAGTTTTAACAAAAGTAATGGAGATAATATGTGATGCACGTTTTTGAAGGTTTGGTGCATAACATGAATACATGATTAGTGATTACCACTGTTTAATCAGAAACCTTCCAATACTAAAAGATAGGGGAATATGAAAATTAAACAGGGGTGATGTGATTGATTAGAAACGATTTATCAAATAATAATAATAGTTCAAAACTCAAACAAGTCATCTACTTGAAGCAAAAAATATTGAGAATCTGAGATGGAAGCGGAATCAAGAACAACTAATAACGAGCAAGAGATAGGGGGAAAGGAAGAGAGAGAGCATACCTGAAGTAGCAAACTAGCACAGATAGATGAAGCACACTAGAACAGAGTGTGACGAAGTGACGAACAGAAACAGAGTTTGAGAGTGAGACGTAGAGAGGCCGCAGCGCATACACAGAAAAACTTTCACAAACCGGAACATGCAGATTGTAGGGCTTTATAAAATATTATACAGGGCTTTTGTTAATTTTATTGGGCTTGAGTTATAATGTTATATATATTGAATCTAATCATATTATACAAAAGCGCACAAGCGCCCTGAGCCGAGGCGCGCTCAGGCGCGCGCTTGTTTAATGTCCAGCGCCTGGGTAATAGCCCAGGCGCAACAGGTGCGCCTGGCTGTGCCTAGGCGTTGCCCAGGCGTTGCCCAGGCGCAACAGGTGCGCGACAGGCGCAGCCAGGCGCTCGCCTTTCATAACTATGTTTAGGTTAGCATTGCATATTTATTATTTATCATACTTTTTTTATAATATTTCAGATTTTGTGATTTCAAAAATTTTTTCCTATTATTAATTTATTATTGATTTATTGTTGAAGATTAATGGTGGAAAAAGATAAACAACTGGAGTTGGAACTTAAGCTAAAGTCTAATGATATTGTTTGGGAATATAGGGTGTTGTATAATAATGAGAAAAGGGATTGGATCACATGCAAGTTGTGTAAGAGGCTTATTAAAAGAGAAGTTTATAGGATGAATCATCATATTGCGGGTATTGTATGACAAGTTGAAGCATGTCCTAAAGCATCATATGAGGACAAAAAAAGATTGAGAGACTACTTGTTCTAATGATGGATAATTGATTGAAACTTCGAAATTTAAACTTAGTTTTTTGGTAAAATAATTATCCTTTGTTAGTATAATAGCATTAATATGATGATGAATCTTTATTAATTGCACATTATCTAGATGATATTCTATTGTATGAAGTTTCTTTGTGCTTAAACATTATTTAATTGCATATTTTACATAAAAAATGATGACTATTTGTGATTATATTGCATGATTATATATGATTATCTATAAAAAAATTACTTAAAAAAATTCAACCTCCTAGGCACCGCCTGGGTGGTCGAGGCGGTAGCCCAGGCGGTAGGCGGTCATTGACCCCCCCGCCACCGCCTCCCGCCATTTACAACCTTGACTGCCACTGGCCCGAGCTTGCTCACAGGTCACCACCTCCGGCCTCCTCATCTATATCGTCTGCATTGATCAAGTCTAGTGAGTCTATTGACTCAGCATGCATAAACCGTAAATAAAAAATAATACATAATAAAAATCCATGCAATTTAAACATAGCTCGTACATATCATAATATAAGCATAAATATATATCACTCGACTTTCCTGCATAAACATTTTCATAAAAATCATATTTTCGTGCTCGTCATAGTAATTGTAATCGTAAATCATTTTGCGTAGAGTTCTGTTCAATGTAAGTGGCCTATAACACAAATCTTTTGATCAAACTAACCACAATACTGGGCCGGTAGGTATCACCACAGCCTTTGGACTGGATGTCGACTCCCTAACATTACATTATTCCTCCGAAGAGGTTGGAGAGGTCCCCGGACACGTTCTCCGGATTCCAAACCCGTAACATAATTTGGTCACAAGATAAATTGCATACCTTAAAAATGATTATTTTGCACGTCATACATACTTATGAACATCGTGAACTTCGTTGGATCGTCCCCAGACCTGCTGCAATCACAACTTAAATTAATAACCCAAAACAGCCCCAGAAAGTGCATTCAGACGCATACAACTCCCGAATTAAATAAAACCATTTATGACGTATCAATCGACTCGGGACTCGACTCACATGTAAAATAAATCCTCATCTACTGCCCAAGGCCCTAAACCAGCCATGGACCATGCCCGAACCCTGAACCATGCACAACGAACCATAAAGACACAAGCTGCCCCAAAGAGCGACGCTATGACACCTATGCGTTCCGTACGACTTCCTATCGATTCTAACTTGAACCAGGCCCTAGACTCGACCCTTAGACATAACTAAAGACTCTGGTCTAGCCCGTTCCAGCCCATACACACGCACAACCCCTTAAACCACCCCAACCTCCCTAAGTCGCGCACCACCTTCATGCGTGCATGGTGCGATTCCAACTCCAGCAGCTATTCTATCCAACCAGATCCTAACCAACCCATACCAGGCTACCCCGGGACCCTAAGATCCCGCCTAGACCCTAGCCACGAGCCCTGGTCCAGTCTACACTGAACCCGACCCCTTCCACATCCGCGACCACCCTTATGCACGCGTGTAGCTTCCTTCGACTCCTACTGCATCAGCGGCCTATCGGCACATCCCGGACCATCTAATGACACCTAAACACATCCCATAACGTGACCATATGTAGCAGCAAG
This sequence comes from Primulina tabacum, assembly GCF_025594145.1. NCBI lineage: Eukaryota > Viridiplantae > Streptophyta > Magnoliopsida > Lamiales > Gesneriaceae > Primulina > Primulina tabacum. The sequence goes on from NC_134566.1 coordinate 2,425,837, forward strand.
CCATAGGATCAGTCCAACGAAGATGGCGATTAAAAACTCGAGAAAACGAAGGAGTTCATGCATATTATATCGAGACGATTTTAATAACGTTCTAGCATGCATATAATCAAACCCATGTGTTTTTATACATAGTTTGTATCAAAATACAATATATAACATGATCGATGCATATAAGAAAAGTTTAGACGTGCCTTTGCTTCAAAAAAGCACGAAATATCGATAACGAACGCGAGGAAGAACGGAGACCGTTTGCTGCGATTTAGGGCTTAAAAAATGGTTAAATTATTCAGGTAACATAGTGTGATGATCGCCCAAGGTTGCTGCTAGTAGGAAACCGAAAAAAATCCAAGCCCTAGCCTTGAAGAATTTCGGCCAAGTGTGTGTTTTGGTGTGTGTTAGTGTGAGTTTGTGTGTGTTCTATGTGAGGGGCGTGAGATGTGTTATATTCTAGGGTTAGGACTCTTTTATATATTGCTTAGAATGTTTATTAGGTGTTTAAGTTACTTAATCAGGTTTTTAATTAATAATTAAGCCCTCCAACTTTCTACCATTTGTATATTTAAGAATCCTAAAAATCCTAAATTCTACCCATAATTAAATACTAGCTAATTTAATTAATTAAATCATAAAAATAAATTTTAAAATATTGTATTTCGAGTGGAAGTATTTAAATTCCTTATTTTTCGAAATTTGCTAGTTTAATGCTTAGCATGCTTCTATTTCATTCAATAAATTAATTTAGCCCTAAAATGCTAAAATTCGTAATTCAATTAAAATACCAAATTCTCGGCTTAAAATAAAAATATAACTTTAAATTTTACACCTCAAACGTCTCCGGTCTCCTTTCCCAGTCCGACATCGAACATTCGTCTGAAAGCTAAAACTTGAGATATGCACTGGGTTTACGTGTACTGGTTTTTGGGCACTACAATTTCTATCAGTTTACCTTATTGCATCTAGTTTTCTTTGTTTCTTAATAAACATTATGGTTTGTATTTATTGACGGTGTTAACTTGTTGAGACATTTCAGGGATCCATTATCTGGTGTTTCATCTCCAGTGGCCTCATGTAGTCAGCTTGAAGTTTCCAGAAGTACTCACATGCCTTCTAGAAGTCAGTCACGATCAAAAACTCAGAAGTTGACACGGAAGTAAGTACTTATCTGTTGTACTTGAGATACATAATATAGTTAGAGTCTCTGCTAAATGTGTTCTTTTCCATAAAATTTTGTGTCGTAGCCCTGATTTTTTTTTGTTCCAATTTGCAGAGATTTGGGAATGCATAAGGTGGTATTCGCGGATAATGTGCTTGAGGATGGCACAAATTTGTCATATATTGTTCAAGGAGAGGTAAATGCGATAAAAAAAACTTTATTCACATCACTCCTGCTTAAAATAAATTCTTAAAATTGCTTATAGATGCATTCAGAATATTTTTGGCGATGATGGTAAAGGTTTCTTCACAAAAAAGAATTTCACCTTTATTTAGTTATTTTTATTGAGCAGAAAAGGCTGGAGGGCTATAAAGTAAAAGGCGGTATTTTCTGCTTCTGCTGCAAAAAAATGGTAATGTCATACCATAATCTTTATGTATTATCTATGATTATGTGTTCAATAGTGCCCTTACATTGTATATAATGTACGCCAGTATTGCATAATCATTGCACACCTGCATATTATTATGATAGTTGCTTCTTATATTATTTACTCTGACATTCCTGTAAAATACTCGTCTTTGATGACATCCATTTTTTATTCATAGGTGAGCCCTTCACAGTTTGAGGCTCATGCTGGTTTTGCTTCCCGCCGAAAGCCGTGAGTGTTTTTTGGGTCCCTTCTTTTCATGATTTGCTTTCAAATTTCATCGTCTTTTATTAAACATATGCTCATTAATCACATTATTTTTATATTGGTTCGAGATGTTTGCCGGATTCTGTTCTTATTTTAGCAAGTATAATTTTGCCATATAAACATGGTAGAATCTATATGACCACATCGGAGCATTTTTATTTAAGCTTTCTGAATGTATTTATAATTCTTTTTTTTTAACCAATTTTTTTTTGCTTGCCAGTTATGATAACATATTCACGTCTGATGGTGTGTCACTGCACGAGATATCCCTTGGACTGTCTACCCTCCGTAAATCATCTTCCAAGGGAAATGATGATCTGTGCTCTATATGTAAGGAGGGGGGCAAGCTGTTGTGCTGTGACAACTGCCCACGAGCTTTCCACCCTGGTTAGTGCACTTTCTTTTTTGCTCTATCATGGTTGTGCTATTTGCAAACTTTAATGATGGATTTTATGTATTTAATTTATTATTCAAACATGCTGTGATTCGAAAGATTCATGCCATGCAACATATTATTATTGTTGCATAAGAAAGACTGCAAAACTCAATTTAGACCCTTGCGTCTCTTTTTCCGGTTTAAGCTGGATATCAGCATGTGTATGGACAGTCTTTCTCATCATTTCTGCACCTATACGTACCTCACATAACTCACTGGTTTTACTGCAGAATGTGTTCCACTTTCAAGTATTCCACAAGGAAAATGGTATTGCAAATACTGCGAGAACATGTTCCAAAAGGCAAAGGTCGCTAAGCTCAATGCAAACGCAATTGCAGCTGGAAGAGTGGCTGGTGTTGATCCTTTGGAAGAAATAAAACAGCGCTGCATTCGAATTGTTGGAATACTTGAAGCTGATGTTGGTGGATGTGCACTTTGCAGGTTGTGTTCCGGTTCTTCCTTGTATGTTATAAATTATTACTACATGATATTGGAGCTGTTCAGCTCTACTTTACTCTTTTTCCCCATTTTATGCAAGCAAACGAATTGTGCAAGTGGTGTGCAGAATCATTTTTAGGGTGAAATCAGTACACTTCTGATAAATTCTTGATATAAGAATTGGCATCTCCTTTACTGTAAATTTCCTTGGATTATTCTATCACTGATTTGAGTTTCAATTCTTGCAGGGATCATGATTTTAGTGCAGTGGAATTTAATGACTCCACGGTGATTATTTGTGATCAGGTTATAGGCTCTTCTTATAAACCGAAGCAGATTTCTAAATTAAAGGAAAATACTACTGGTTTCTAATTTGACAAACATTCTGATCGTTATTTTTTAGTGTGAAAAAGAATATCACGTGGGTTGTCTGAGGGAGAACAAGATTGCTGACTTGAAGGTTAGTTGATACTGTAACAATGCTTATCATTCCTCACTTTTCAGATACAATAAATCCACTTATTGCATTCCTTTGAGAATAATCTCGACCATCAGGAATTGCCGGAGAATGAATGGTTTTGCTGCAATGAATGCCTAACCACAAAAGCCACTCTCCAGAAGTTGATTTCAGATGGAGAGCAGATGCTTCCACAACCTGTCCTTGACATTGTGAAGAAGAAATATGAGGAAAAAGGTTTGGGAAATTCCTCCAATCTCGACATAAAATGGAGACTTCTGAGTGGGAAAACAGCATCCGAACACACCAGGGCATGGCTTTCGGGTGCAGTCAATATTTTTCACGTTAGTACCTGCCAGATACCACTTTCACCTCAAGAGACGAATAATTTATGATTATTCGATTATATGCGAAAAATACATTTTAAAATTTAATTTATAAAAATTATTGCAGGACCGATTCGATCCTATCGCTGATTCTAGCACTGGTCCTCGTGATCTTATTCCTGACTTGGTTTATGGGTAAACTAGTATACAATATATTTGCATATGTGCCTTGTTTTGTTATTTTAGCTAATGAAAATAATTGCTGACGATTGTGACAGGAGGCAGTTCAAAGACCAGGATCTTGGTGGCGTGTATTGTGCCATATTGATTGTCAAGTAAGGATTATTCTGATATTTTTAGCATATGAATGATTCTTTCGATTTACTCTCTATTCTGATTCTGTTTCTATAGCTCGGAGGTGGTTTCTGCCGCGACTTTTCGGGTTTTTGGGCAAGAAGTTGCGGAGCTTCCCCTAGTTGCTACACACAGTGACTCGCAAGGGAAGGTAAGTTTACTCGGTATTGAAGTTACGTCAAGGTTTCCCAGAAGTCGAATCCAAAGCTAAATATTTCGTGATTTGCTTCTTTTACAGGGATATTTTCCGTCACTCTTCTTTTGTATTGAAACAACGCTCAAATCTCTCAACGTGAAAAACTTGGTGCTACCAGCTGCTGATGAAGCTGAATCACTATGGAAAGAGAGATTTGGGTTCAAAAAACTTGGTGAAGAACAGGTACTTTTATGCCCTTGTCTCGTATATTAATCTCAAGGATCAAATTTTCTTTAATGCGCATATTGAATTTATTTTTTCGCCTTTGCAGCTAGATCAATACACAAAGAACTACCAACTGTTGATATTTCAAGGGACATCTGTTTTACATAAATCTCTCTCTCAGCCATCTTAGTGTTGGCGTATCAACCTTTTTTGTTCCATTTTTTCCTTCCCAAACCCAGCTTTTGTTTGGTTGGCATGCAAATTTTGTGCAAGAAAAGGGCATATTCAATTGTACATGCTTCAGCAAAATTTTGTGAATTGTTGTATTATATGTTAATATGTTTTTCCTTTTTCAAATATGTTTTTGTGCATTTTTGGCTTCAGAGTTACAGATTGAAGGAAAAAAATTTAAGAATATTATATATCAATGTAAAATATACACATTGATTGTAACGACCATGAGCTATCTCGATCTTGGACTCCTACGGAAGCCTTGTCCCATCTTGGGTTCCCACTGGGACATTTTCCCTCACAGGCTTTCCCATGCGTCATTACTAATAGAATTTCTCCAGCCCAAGCACCGGAGCTTTTACTTTCCCAGGATTCGAAGTCCAGGAGGTCTTAGGTTCGAATCCTGGGAAGGTAAAAGCTCCCGTGCCTGGGCTGGAGAAGTGCTATGAGTAATGATGCGTGAGAAAGCCCGTGAGGAAAAAGGCCCCAGTGGGAACCCAAGATGGGACAAGGCCTCCGAGAGAGCCCAAGATCGAGATAGTTCATCGTCGTTACAAAAAAATACTCCTTTTTTTTTGTAACGATCATAGGCCATTAGGCTGAATCAACATGGGCCTCGGCCCATATCCACACACCACTACTGGTCATGGGTCGTTAGGATGGTCCAACATGGGCGCACCGTCACTCATAGAATATCACACCCCTGGAAAGTGGTTTCTTTCGCCTCTCCCAACACTTGAACCCAGGACCTTCAGACTTAAATACCTAGATTCTTAATGCGTTGGTACCAGTTAGGCTAGTTTGAAAGGTATAGCCGATACTATCACCTCTCAAAAATCACTCATAAACATAAATAAAAGTCATAAAATATCTTTAACATAACTTAAAATCATAAATCATAATTAGTGCGGAAAACTAGCGTCGGTCCTCGGGTTATGTACATCTTCAGTCTAGCAAAGTCAACCATCAAGACCTCCATCAAACTCATCTGCATCAATCACACCTAGTGAGTCTAAAGACTCAACACATCATAATTTTTTATAACAAGTAATACATATACAGCTCACAAGCAACAGTGTAAATACTTTTACGTAAAATAATATTTTTTGAACATTCATAACTTTAACATCAACTTTTTTCTTTTTTATCATTTCATATCATATATCCTTTCATCATGAGCATATACATTTTTCCTTTTTACCGATTCGGATCGTTAATCATGACTTTCTTTTCCTCATAAGGTCGATGGATCGACTACATGTAACCACAGTACTCGGTGGCGGGGACATCAGCAACACTCTCACCCGCCAACTGAGCCTTGGCCTATCCTCATCATATGGAAATACGATCGTCGGGCTTCCTCTGGGGCCTTCTCCCATAGACGGGTTTCTCTGGGGCCTTCTTCCATAAATGGGCTCTCTTTGGGCTCTTCCCGTAAATGGGCTCTCTCTGGGGCCTTTTTCCCTACGACATCCCCATTCATATCATCATAATAGTCACAATTGCTTCACATCCTCCAATGTTTCACATTTTCATCATTTTATAAAAATCATGCATTTAATATCATTTTTCTTTTAAAAACATGCCAGCAACATTTCTTTTAACTTTATCGTTTTCACATAAATTCCATAAATAATCATAAAATTCCATAAACATTTAAAATAAACCTTTCAGCATATAAAACAGTATTCAGAGCACTGCCATGACGTTTACGAATTTTCGGGTGTAAAATTACCATTTTGCCCTTAGACGTAAAATTTCACGTTTTTGACTTTTTTCTTAATTTCATTGACTCTAACATGTCCCAAATAATTATTTAAGTTTAAATTAATTTTCTCAAATTTTACTTAGCTTAAATAGTAGATTTTTTAATTAATCTTTAATTATTCGTATTTAAGGCGTTTTAATCCCGAATAATTTCAAACTCATTATTTTGATCCCAAATTTTAAATATAATATTTTTATTATTTATTCTACCATTGGGAGCCGTGAACCACACCCGTGGACCCATGGTTCCAATTTTATTCTTATTATTTTCGTTTTTGACACATATACGAATACAACGAGCCATCTCCCAAAATACTCGAGCCACGTCCAAGCTACCTTGAGCCAAGCCTGAGCCAACCCATCTAGGGACCCTACTGACCAAGCCCAGCCCAAAGATCCAGCCACTAAGGCGCTCAAACCATCCTAGAGCCGAGCTACAGAATTTGCATGTGTGTGTGAGAGACTCCTTTGAGCATTAGGACTCCTAACTCAACTAGGACAATTCCATCCGAGCCACCACCGAGCCCACCTGACCCTAACCATCCCTGGACCACGCCTAGACCCAGCCCAGACCAACCCAGCCATTAGAACCCAAGCAGCGAACACTGAACAAAGTGACAATAGCCTTCGCGTGTTTGTGGTGTTCCCTCGCTTCTCACGTTTCCTCTCGAGCCAGCAGCCACCCAAGCCGCACCAGCCCCTGCCTAGACCCTTGTAGGAACCCTCCTAGACCCTTAGAACTTAAGGACTCGACCCCAGCCCCTAAAACCGAAGCCACACATAAGCTGCAGAAACACAGCCGAGAAGACCCACTTGACAATGACTCATGTTTTCTAGCTTAGCCACCTACCCAACGAGCCAGCCCTTGAACCAGCCCCTCAGGCACCCTCTTAGGACCCTAATCACTTGACCTAGCCCAGCCAAAGCCCTCTGGCCGAGCCCCTAAACCATCTGCACGAGCTTGCTCTCGGGCTCCCCAGCCTCGGCTTGCTCTCGGGCTCCCCAGCCTCTTGTCTCGAGTCCTAGCGTGGCTAGGACTCTTCCCTTGACCCCTCACGGACCCTAGCCAAGCCCTGGTCCCAGCCAAAGCCAAGAGATGCATCATACCCTTGAACCCGATCACCCTTGGACACAATAATCATGTTTCGGTTCCAACTTCGGTTCTTGTGCGTGTGCTGCATATTGTGCATGTTTCTAGGCCCTTAAACTTGAGTAAAACAATCCCATATTACTTCCTAATCATGGCAGCCCCTTAGGTACATGTAAATCATGATTTTTGGATCAAAACACATGCTTTAAAAATCACCTATGATGCATCTACGAAAATATTGCTAGGTGCAACTTGTTTTCATGCAATTTCCTACATAAATACATAATATGGTGTGATGAATGAGTAAAAAGAAGAATATGACATAATATGGTGTGATGATGAGTAAAAGAAGAATATGACATGCCTTTGCTTATTTTATGCACAAATTAACGTTGACGATTGAAGAACGATGGCACCAAGACGATGACTTGATTTTCCCTTGGAAACCTTCGAAACTTTGATGCTTTCCCCCTCTTGCTATTCACGTGTGTGCGTGTGTTTTTGTTGGAGAGAGTTTCGAAAGTGTAGGGGAAGGGGGCCGTGATTTTATGAGAGTGGGGAAGGGTTTTTTTTTTGTATATTATATATTTTAATTAAAACACTAATAAAGCCTTGGCCCATTAAGAAAGTTAATTAGGTTCATTAGTGCTCCGATAAAATTTACGTCCCGACGTATAAAATCACCTCAAAACTCTTTATTTTCAAAAATAAGAAAAATCATCAACCATATTTTAAATAATTAAAAACAATTATTTAATAAAAACATTTTCCAATTTTCAGCTCTCGGTCTCCGTTCCAAGATCGCAACTTGAATAACCCTTAAAAATACATTTTAATGCAACCATGTAGAAAAGTATATTTTAAACATGTCAATGTGTAAAACATAATTAATTTATGCAATTAAAATAATTAATTGAAATACACAAGGAATTTAACATCTTGCATACACGTGGTATACGTGGACCTTCAAATTTTCGGGACGTTACATTAGTTATATGCTATACCCGAAAACATTTGATATCATTGGATTCATTTGTATTTTTATGAAGATTCACTCCATCAATAATCTTATTTGATGGAGTTAATAATCAAATTGAATTAATTTATTTTCAGTTTTTGGAGACTCACATACAAAGCTTTTAGTCATAATTTTCTGAATTGGAGATCAAACTCTTTTTGGAAATGTCGAATTATTGTTCTAAATCAAGACCTTAACTTGAATTCCTTGGTGAACAATAACACTGGTGAGTAAAATACATATTTTGTGAATCCATATTAGTGAAATTGTTGTAAGATATATAAAAGTTATTTTCAATAATATGATATATATATAAAAGTTATTGCTTAATAATTTATTTAATTTAAGAGCGAATTTCTCATATATCCCCAAACCAGGCTATTTTCATTTCTCAGTCTCTCTCTCACCCAACTGAACGAGTTTACCCATTTGCCTTCCAAGATGTGTGTGAGAATATAAACAACAAAATTATCGAAAATAGAAGCCATTGGAAGCTTTTTCTGTGAGAATCGAAACCCTCTTTGAAGCTAAATTATCGATAATCGAATCCCTTGGAAGCTTTGTGTTGGAGTATATATATGTTTTCCGATCTCCCTCTGTATTCTCTTGTATAATCAAAGAACGGAAGAAGTTTAAACAAGAACAATGAATAATTGACTCTAAGAGATTTACGTGGTTCAGCTATAACCAGCCTATGTCCACGGGAGAACAGCCATTCTTATTGATAAAGCACCACTCATGTTCTGTTTACAGCATACAAGAACTTTATATATATACCAGTACAAAAGAAAACCACAATCAAGCTTCTATATCCTTGATCTCTCTCTCGATGCTTTCTTCCTTTTTAGTTGGTTATCCATTGTAGCTTTTCCAGTGTTGAGTTATGACGTGTTTTTGTTATCTCTCTTTCTTCCTTCCAAGGACCACTGCATGATATATATATATATATATATATATATATATATATAACCTTGTTAGTTAACCTGTTGCAACTGCCACTTTCTTCATGAACTGACTTGATGCTATATCCAGGAGCCTTGCTTTTGGAAGACACACGTTCAACAATCTCCACCTTGACTTCCAAAGATAGGCTGTCCTCCAGTACCCATTTAGCTAGTTTGACTCCACCACATTAATTAGGTCTAAGCAATGCTTAAACTTAGTTTGTGGTAATGCTTTTGTCAACATATCAGCAGGGTTCTCACGTGTTGAGATATTCTCAATCCTAACTTGGCCCTTTGTTGTAATGTCTCTTACAAAGTGTAATTTTATATCGATGTGTTTGCATCTTTCATGAAAAACTTGATGCTTTGTAAGATGTATTGCTCCTTGATTATCACATTGTATAGCTACACACTGTTGTGTAATCCCAAATTCTTGTAGTATGCCTTTGAGCCATACTACCTCCTTTATTCCCTCAGTGAGAGCTACATACTATGCATCGGTTGTTGACAATGCTACAACCGGTTGAAGAGATGCTTTCCAGCTGATAACAGTCCCATAAAGTGTGAAGATAAACCCAGTAAGGGATTTCCTGTTTTCTGAACCTTAATCCCAGGTTTGAGGCCCCTTTTAAGTATCTCATTGTCCACTTTAGTGCCTCCCAGTGAAGTTCTCCTGGATTTGACATGAACCTTGATTCCACGCTCATGGCATATGCTAGGTCTGGTCTGCTGCACACCATGCTATACATGATGCTACCCACCCCATTAGCATATAGTCGGTTCTTCATCATTTTTTTTCCCAGATAAGTGGTTGGGGAGTGCTTATTTGATAGTTTAAAATGCCGCCCTATTGGAGTATTGATTTGTTTTGAGTCAGAAATTCTGGCTCTTTGAAGCACCTTCCTAATATATTGGCCTTGAGAAAGGAACATGGTAACATGGTCCCTTTCCTCCTGTCCCTCTTGATATCCATCCCAAGTATCTTTCTTGCTTCTCCCAGTTCCTTCATTTCAAACTCAGAGCTTAGTTTACCTTTGAGAGCTTCCAGGTCAGTTTTGTTCTCACTTGCAACTAGCATATCATCAACATAGAGAAGTAAGAAGATATTAGGTTGATTGCTATCATTTTTCAGGTATACACAGCTATCAAAATTGCTTCTTATGAAGTTTATGTTGGTCATGAACTCATCGAACCTTTGTACCACTGTCTAGGACTTTGTTTGAGGCCATATAGCGATTTCTTCAACAAGCACACTTTATTTTGGTTTCCTGAGGTTATGAATCCCTCGGGTTGATCCATGAATATAGTTTCTTCCAAGTTTCCATGGAGGAATGTTGTCTTAACATCTAGTTGTTCCTATTCCAGGTCCAATTGAGTGACTAAGGCAGTAGTATTTAGATTGACGCATGTTTCACAACAGGAGAGTATATTTCATTATAATCAACACCTTTTACTTGTGTGTATCCTTTGGCGACTAGTCTCTCTTTGTATTTCACATCTCTCTGTTGTTCCTGATTCTTTTACTTTGTAAATCCACTTGCATCCCACCACTCTCCGCTCCTTTGGTTTTGGAACAAGCTCCCATGTATTGTTCTTGCTTAAAGAGCTCATTTCCTCATTCATGGCTGCAAGCCATTTTCCTTTCTGCTCACCCTTTATTGCTTCTTTGTAGGAGGTTGGTTCCGATGACTCTATATGTTCTGCTATGTTTAAGGCATATGAAACCATATCTGCTTGTTCATACCTTTGAGGTGGTTTGATTTCCCTCCTTTCTCTGTCTCTTGTTAGCATATAAGAGCCAACCTCATTCCCACTTGTTGTCTCATGATCATTCTGCCCCATGACATTATCAGTATTAGTGGACTCTCGACTGCCCTGGTGATTATCCTCACGGTTCTCCACCTCAATTTGTATACCCATATTCTTTGATTGATGTGATGTGATCTTATTCTGAATGTATCCTAGCTTGTCTTCATCAAAGATGATGTCCCTAGATATGAAGCATCTTGGTCCTCTATCTTCAAGGTTCCACACTTTATATCCTTTTACTCCGGTAGCGTATCCAATGAAGATGCATCCCAAGGCTCGAGGTTCTAATTTGTCTTGTTTGATGTGAGCATAAGCCAAGCAGCTGAATACTTTAAGGTTTGAATAATCTGAGGTATTTCCCTTACACAACTCCATTGGTGTCTTGAAGTCAATGGCACTTGAGGGGCTTCTGTTAATCAAATAGCATGCTGTTGTCACTGCCTTTCCCCAAAACACTTTTGGTAGTTCAGCATTCAGCAACATGTATCTGATTCTTTCCAACAATGTTCGATTCATTCGTTCTGCTACCCCATTCTGTTGGGGAGTTCCAGCAAAAGTCCTATGCCTTGTAATGCCCTTCTGCGCACAGAGTTGTTTGAACTCTTCAGAGCAGTATTCCAATCCATTGTCAGTGCGGAGGTGCTTGAGCTTTAAGTCCAGTTGGTTTTCATACAATACCAGCCATTCCTTGAACTTGGTAAATGCTTCATCCTTTATTTTCAATACATAAACCCAAAGTCTCCTTGAGTAGTCGTCTATGATTGTCTTGAAATGCCTTCCACCTCCATGTGTTGTTGTCCTTGAGGGACCCCATATATCAGAGTGGACGTACTCAAATACCCTTGAAGTGCTGTGTTTACCAAGTCCAAATTTTACTCTCTTTGATTTTTCCAATATGCAGTACTCACAAGTGTCCAGAGTTTGTATTCTATCACTACAAAGTAAGTTCTATCTTGCTAACTCCATCAGTCCTCTTTCACTTATATGGCCAAGCTGTAAATGCCAAAGCCATGTTCTGTTGGCTTTGTTTTCTGCCATTGCAACTCCTTCTACCACTGTGTTTCCGAGTAGTATGTACATAGAGTTCTTTCTCATTGCCTTCATTATGACCAATGATCCTTTTAGTACTTTTAATTTGCCATTCTCAGACTTGAAGGAGTAGCCATTTGACTCGAGAGTGCCAAGAGAGATCATATTTCTTTTGAGTTCGGGCACATATCTAACATGTTGAAGGACTTTGTAGGAGCCATCATTCATCCTCAGTCTGATGGAGCCTATTCCTCTCACTTTGCATGATTTGTCATTGCCTAGGATCACCAGCCCTTGGTCTGAGTCTTGAAGTGTTTCAAACCAGGACCTTGTTGGGCACATATGAAATGTGCAACCAGAGTCTAAGATCCACTCATTTTTTGTCCCTTGGTCTGTGATGGTCAGTGCCTCTGCCATGTCATATCCATCAGATGCCACAGAGGCTTATCCATCATCCTTAGTTCTTTCTTGGTGTTTCTTCCTTCTTTCTTGACAAATTCTTTTAAAAAACCCTTCTTTGTGGCATACGAAGGATTTGTTCCTCCTCTTCCAATTTAACTTCTATATTTTCCAAGTCATCCATGATTTTGATGAACTCATCAATCTATTCAGAGATGTTCTTCTCATCAATTATTTTGAATGAGTATAGCTTCTGGTTCATGTATAACCTGTTAGCCAAAGATTTGGTCATATAAAATGACTCTATCTTGATCCACATAGCTGCAGCTAATACCTCTTTTGAAACCTCACGAAGAGGTTTGTCTCCAAGGCACATTATAATTGCGCTTTGTGCCTTTGCAAGATTCTGTATCTTCTCCTTCGAATCACCTGTCAAGGATTCTTCCCCTTTCAAGGCTTCCTCCAAACCTTGTTGAATCAATATAGCTCGCATTTTAATTCTCCATAGACCAAAGTCATTCTTCCCATTGAACTTTTCAATATCGAATTTCATCGATCCCATCTTCTTGATTGGCTTTCGATTCGTGGGGTTCGTTTACCACAGACGACACCACTTGTTGGAGTAGTTATATGTTTTCCGATCTCCCTCTGTATTCTCTTGTATAATCAAAGAACGGAAGAAGTTACAATGAATAATTGACTCTAAGATATTTACGTGGTTCGGCTATAACCAGCCTACGTCCACGGGAGAACAACCATTCTTATTGATCAAGCACCACTCATGTTCTGTTTACAGCATACAAGAACTTTATATATATACCAGTACAAAAAAAACCCCAATCAAGCTTCTATATCCTTGATCTCTCTCGATGCTTTCTTCCTTTTCAGTTGGTTATCCCTTGTAGCTTTTCCAGCGTTGAGTTATGATGTGATTTTGTTATTTCTTTCTTCCTTCCAAGGACCGCTGCATGATATATATATATCATGCCTCCTCATCAGATCCTTCCTTTCCCTTCCTAACTGACTGACCTTGTTAGTTAACCTGTTGCAACTGCCACTTTCTTCTTGAACTGAATTGATGCTATATCCAGTAGCCTTGCTTTTGGAAGACACACGTTCAACACTTTGTCAATGAAGATCGAAGCTATTGTAATCGTTTTCTTTTCAAGCTGTGTAGCAAAACATCTATTTTCTACTCCGAAGAACTACCATTAAAGACCCTTGAAGCTGTTGGGTTTTATTCCAACCTTGCATTTTTGGGTTGCCACAAGTGCAATTACAAACCGTTTCTGATTTCAATTATGAGCGGATGTAGTTTGGATGATATATTTCAGAGTTTGTCGAGTAACTTTGAACAAATTAATCCTCAACCTGTCACTACAATACATAGTTCCGCAGTACAAGATGTATGTCACATTGAACATTGATGACGATGTCCGTAATATGGTCCATCTTCACATGTGTCTGAAGCTGACTGTGATCGAATTGATGCCCGAAAAAAAAGACCAGATTTTGGGAGGCTTAAATATGGAGGGGTAAAATTCATTCGATCCTTTATTTTGTTTGCCAATGATTTTGCTGTTGATTTTGATAATTTTTTGGTTATCTTTGGTTAAAGATGCATGGTTTGGAACTGTGTTATTTTTTGCTTATTTTGATATTTTTGTGTGACGATCTACTGATTATGTGTAATGAGTGTCATTTTGTCTTGAAAGTATTACTCGATTTAGGTTGATAAGTCCTTTGTGATGTATAGCATTGTTTATTAAATTATTTTTACATCTTTCATCTTTGAGTTGAAAGTACTGATTTTATTTATGTACAATATCTTATTTGTAAGGGACGAGGAAGATGAGAGACAATACAGAAGTGACAACGAGCTTGAAGAGGCCTCCATACAGAATTCCCTTGATTCTTAGTTTCATTGCATCCGTGAGGAGGGGCAAACCTTCAAGGATGCAACCGATTTTAGAACCAATATTAAAATTATTTTGTAGCTATAAGACCCTATTCTTTTAACAAGAAAAATGATAAAGACAAGATTATTGTTGTTTGTAACTAACATAATTGTAAATGGACAGTTTATGCATCTAGGCATAAAGCAGAAAATCTATTTGGGATTAGAAAATGCAATTTAAAACACATTTGGAGAAGACAATTTATTTGGTACATAGAAGACATTTAGGGGCCGATTTAGTTTGGGTTGCAAAATTTCTGAAGGACAAATTGAGAGGAGAGCCATCTTATCGTCCATGTGCAATGATAAAAATATACACAGGGAATATGAAGTATATTTAGAGTATTGCAAGGCTTGGAATGGAAATGAATTATCTATGCATGATCTGCATGGCACATATAAGGGGATTATGATAAATTAAGATGGTATTGCCGTGCGGTTAGATAAACAAATCCTGGCAGTATGGCAGAGTGCGAGATTGATGCATTAACTGATAAATTCAAATGTTTATTCATTTGCTTTAATCACGTGCCGTTGGTTTTGCAACTTGTTGTAGACCGATGATTTTTCTTGATGGACTCATATAAAAAATAAGCACAAATGCAGTATTCTTCTTGCTGTGGCAAAGGATGCCAATGATGATATTTTTATATTGGTCTATTATGTAGTGGATGCTAAGAATGATTGTAGTTGAGAATGGTTTTGTTTTCATTTGAGAGGTGTCCTAATTTCGCAACATATCATGGTGTTCCAAAATTTCGCTTTTCCCTGATAGACATTCTGGTATTATCAAGACGATTATGATATTATTCCCAGGTAGTCTTCATGCTTATTGTTTGAGGTACTTGGTGGCTAGTTTTGTGAATCGGGTTAGTAAATACTTTTATTTGAAATTTCGAATATCTCATTCCTTGATTTTGATATAAACTATTGTTTTTTTAATTTGAAATGTGTTAGTTTTGTTGTCATTACAGTGATGCCAAGTTATCCGCTACACAACAAAAACATTGGTCTTCTATGTTCAAGAAAGTTGCATGTCTCTTCACAACATGAGTTTACACAACACGCAAAATATCTTGGAATCCATGCTTCTTTCAAGTACGTTTATTACAAGTTGTGATCTAGAGAGTTGGACGAATTCTTTGTTTCATGGAAAATGACTGGGTGTTATAAACTAATAAAATGGCTGAATGTTGGAACAATTGGGTTAAGCCAGCTCGTCATCTCTCTCATCGTGGCTTTGTCGGACCATATACGTTTGCAAATCATGAACATGATGCACCGACGACGTGGAACAACGTTATTCATGATTCAAGAATTAATCCCAAAGAAGGAGAAGACTCTAACCAACACATATGGAATCCCAAAATTTTAATATGCTTCTGTGCAAGCATGCTTGTTAACCTATTAAGTCGAAGTTGATGTCTCTATGATTTTTGTGACCGGTATTTCCATATTGAAATGTATCGTCAAGCGTATAAAAGAATTATAAATCTTATTATGACATTTGACATGTATGATGCCAACAATGATGAAGGATCTATAATCCATGCTCTTGATATATGTAGTCAACCAGGTCATTGGAAGACTAGGAGGATACCGTCCCAAGTTGAAACTCATGTGTCAATGTGTGGTCGTTGTCATAAGCGAGTGCACAACAGACACAATTACAAAGAAGCCATAGACTAGGTTTTTTTGGTTCATTGAAATAGCATCTTAATGTTGAGTGTGGTTGTAATGACATGCATATCTAACTTTAATAATAATCTCATATTGCCAGTGAGTTTGAGATAATAGCTTGTGATAAGAACGAATAGAATAGTCCATGGATTTACAATTTGCATAGATATATGAAGTTAGATATACGTCGATAGTCATAATCCAGCATGTTGAAAGCTGGGAGATTTCATAGAGCGACATGTAATTCACCTTTGATAAATAATTAAAGAAATTAATTACTTCGCTGAGTTGAATTAGTTTGGCATAGCTCGAGAGGACATGTTCAATTGTTTAGGAAATCTCGTTGAAGGCGTGGATCATTGTCGAACTGAATTAATTAAATGAGCGAGGGGTAGGTGAACCAAGATTCTCAATAAATTCATTTATTATTTAATCCTTAATTAATCATTTTAGTTTATAAATTTCATCATTTAATCTTTGAAATATTTGGTAATCCTTTATTTCGTCATCCTAGTAGTAAGTAACCAATCAAATCATCGTTGCTAAAAGTTTAATAAGTTTAAATAATAATCGTGAAACACAGTTTCTGGAGGAACGATATTCGTACTCTTGTACACTATATTATTACTTGACATCGTGCACTTGCGATTATATCGAGCGTGAATTTTAGTGACTTTTTATCGAGAATTTTACAGTGTAAGTTTTGCTCGATCACAATGTTCCATGAGTATTTTAATAATACAAGTAATTTTAAAGGTGTTGTGTACCCAATCACGTTTATGTTCGTTGTCAACCATAATCGTCCAACATAGTACTCAAATTGGAACGAATTGTGCTTCATTGACCCCTATATGTATCTTATTGTAACTTTAATGTAACATATTCACTAAAGTATCCACCTTATGTTAGTACTAATTTACCGGACACTCGATGTGCTCTTTTGACTCCTATACGTAACCCATTTCAACTTTAAAGTACCGGATTGACTAAATTATATACATTATTTTAACTGTAATGTAACATATTTACTAAATTATGTACCTTATGTTGATATTAATATACTAGATACTCGATGTGCTCGATCGACTCATATATTTACCTTATTTCAACTTTAATGTACCGGATTTACTTGAATTGATAAAAAGAATGATTGAAGTAGATAATGATAAAATAATATTATGTTTGGTATGATTTTTAAGAATGAGATAAATAATAATATTTTGATGAATTGACAAAATTGCCCTTCCAGTTTTGTGGCGGCGGTTGGCGGCGGCGGCGGTCGACGGTGGTCGGCCGGCCGGAAACGACGGCGACGGCGGTCCGGCTATCAGCCGGCGGTCAGCCGACAGTGGTCGGCGGTGGTTGGCGACATCGGTGGTGGTCGGCGGCGGTCGGCGGCGACGATGGTCGACGGTGGTCGGTGTCGGCGGCGGTCAGCGGTGGTCGGCCGACGACAGGGGTGGTCGTCCGGCGGTTGGTGTAGAGAAGTGGTGGTGAGTTTGGATTTAGGAGAAGAGTAAAATTGAAAAAATAGGATGTATTAAGAGTGGGATAAATAATCTTAGGGGGTGATGAGTGATTATTTTATCACACCTAATATAACCTAATCATTCATAGAAGGGATTGACTTGGTTAAATAAAAAACGTACCAAATATGTGATTAGGTGGGTTTATTACCAAACACAACGTAAAATAACTAGTTGAATATTAAAATTATACTTGTCAATTGGCATGAGTGAAGCTTGTTAGACTGACTATTGTGTGGTTTGTCTATCTCGTACATTCCATAGTCATTCATCCACTACTTACACAGAAGTTTATCTTATGTTTGATAATCTTAATCCACGTGCTTGTGTGAATGTTCCATAAGTACTTCAATAATACGAGAAGTATTTGTAATGGTGTTGTGTACCCCAATCAAGTTCATGTTCGTTGCGAACCACAATCGTCCAACAGAATACTCAAATTGGAACGAACTGTACTTCATCGACTCATGTACGACTTAATGTGCTCAATCGACTCCTATACGTACCCTAGTTCAAATTTAATGTAGTGGATTTACTAAATTATATAAGTTCAACTTTTCGCACTTGAATTAGCATGGGCAGAATTATGCGTTTTTGTTACTTTTAGTGTCGTAACAAGAATTACAGTGATTTGTGCATAATGGGGTGTTGTGGACATATAATGGGCGAAGCATACGGAGTGTGCATGAGTAAAGAGGATCATCACGAGAGAATTGGAGAGCTTGAGGCGTGAAGCAAGAGATGGGAAGAAACTCGAAGACGAAGACCATATCATCTGGGGGGTTGGATTCGATTGTTTCTTTCTTTTCCTTTCACATTCTATTATTTATTTAGTGATGTTGAAAAACATGAATTTGTTTTATTGTTTTTCTTTTGTGAACTAATTTAATTAATCTAGAGAATATTGACGTAACTTGGTCGAATCTATAATTTTTAATCGTTGATTTATATGTTCAATTTTTTTCATAGTTTATTTGTGTTTTACGGAAATTACATTCGATGACTTGATCAATAATTGAATTATCATATTTATTTCAGATATGTCACTCGGGAGAGGAGATTCTGAATATGGTCATAGGACAACACGTTGTTGGTGTTTTATAGAGTTCACAAGGCCTATAATTTTATCAAATCTATAGAAAAAATTATTGTGCTATTTAAATTTTTTAATATTTGATTTTAATAGAGATATTGAAATCCATATTGTATAATTAATTCCTATTTATCACTTGGGAAATGGAATATGAATATTTGAGAATTCTTGGGTAGTACACGAGTTGAATTTATGAATATAGATATCAGCAACAATTTAATATAGTGAAGACCAACTGAAATCACACATCTAAATTCTTCATTTAATTCATTTTAAGCATGCTTTTATGCTCAAATTAATATTAATTAGTAGATAATAATCACAAGTTGCTTTAATTTTTGAATAAATCTTGACTATTTTAATTACGGTACTTAATATAATTTAAAATTACACTTTCTGCGGGAACGATATTTGTGCTTAACCGAGCACTAAAACTTGATATCATATACTCGTGGTTAACAAAATAGTGCAATAATGTACCTTATTATTTAACTGTAATGTACTAGATTTGATAAAGTATGTACCTTATGTTAATAGTAATTTACAAGATAATCAATGAGCTCGATTGATTACTATACGTACCATATTTCGAGTTTAATTTACCGGATTTACTAAATTACGCACCTTATTTTAACTGCAATGTACCATATTTACTTAAGTATATACTTTTTGTTAATATTTATTGACCGGATACTCAATGTGGTCGATTGAATCCTATACTACCCTATTTCTTCTTTAATGTACCAGATTTACTAAAGTATGGGCCTTATATTATAGAGTAGGTATCTTGTGAGACGGTCTCACGAATTTTTATATGTGAGACGGATCAATCATACCGATATTCACAATAAAAAGTAACACTCTTAGCATAAAAAATAATATTTTTTCATGGATGACCTTAATAAGATATCCGTCTCATGAAATACGACCCGTGACACCGTCTCACACAAGTTTTTGCCTATATTATACTTGTCAATTGGAATGAGTGAAGCTTGTTAGACTAACTATTATGTGGTTTGTGCTCGATTTACCTAGAGTAGTACCGTAATAGTCAATTATTGTACCGTATTCAATCTGTTATGCTCCAAGTTAAATTGGGTACTTTTCAATTGCCATGACACTACCATGTTCATATAAATAGTCATGTTCGATTCAAATGTGCTAGATTTTGCTCAAATTAGTACCATAATTGTTTGTTATGTACCAAGTTAAATAGGATATATGTCGATCGCCATGACACTACCATGTTCGTGTAAATAGTCAGATACGATTCAAATGTGCTCGATTACTCAATGTAGTACCATAATAGTCGATTATTGTGTCCATCCGATATATCTCAAACCTGTATTCCTTACTTTTTTGTGGCATAATCCGCATATAAAAAAAATTAATGATTTCGAAATCAACAATGTTAGGATCGATTGAGGGGATCATCGATGACCTACAATAGCTCGGTTCTTGAAATATTGAACACCGATGAATTAAATCAAGTTTGGTTTTAAAACCAAGCGGAAGACACTCGAAATAATCCTTCGTAGAAACCGATTAAACATTTTGTAAAGCATTTAAAATATATGCAAGTTGAATGAGTAAAAACTATTTTAATTGAAGCATTTTATCAAACACTTGGTATACAGTAATTTTGTATTTGAAAAACACATAAATGCTTCAACAATGCATCCTTAAAATAATTGAAATGATAAGTAAATGCAATAAACAAATAGATACGAATTTATTTATGGATGTTCGGAGACTTCAAATGCTACTACGTCACCCCTTCTTTCCCTTGGGAAGGATTCACTAGAAGACTTTGATTTATACAACTCTTTGCACAAATCCACTCAGCTTAGGACTTACACTGCTGCCTAACTGAAATCCTAGCACTCAAGATTGTAGGCAGCACATCACAATCAGTATATTGTTTAATGTCTCATATGCAAAGACTACAAACACAATGTTTTACGTCTTTGTGTAAAGACTCACTCAACTAATCTTTGAAGTTCAACTCTCTTGTATATGTGTGAGTGATTGTGTGTGAGGAATTTATCAGTTACATTGTACATCTCAAATGTATCTTCACACAAGGGTTTTTGCTCTCAACTAGCTGATTTCTTCATGCTAACTGCCCATGCTTTGAATCCTCCTCAAAGCTTTTGTTTGATCTTCAAGATGTTGTATTTATAGGCCCCAGTAATGATATATACATTAGACACAAGAATATGACCGTTTGGAAAGTTTATGTACTGTTTCTGATATTGCAACGGTCAAATTCTCCTTGCTGGACACTTTCCCGATTGGTCAACTCTGGTAAACTAAACTGGTCATTCAGTTCAACTGGTCAGCAGCTGGTTCAGTTCAGTTCAGTTGGTCAGCTACTGGTTCGTTTCAGTTCAGCCGGTTCAGTTGGTCTGGTTCAGTTCAACTGGTTCGGTTCAGTTTCAGCTCGTCTGGTTCAGTTCAACTAGTTCTATTTCAGTTGGTCAGCAGTTGGTTCAGTTCAGTTGGTTGGTCAGCTGGTCAACAGCTGGTTCAGTTGGTTCAGTTTCAACTTGTGTGCTGAAATCAGCCTAGCTGATTTCAGTTTGTGCAGAACCAGTAGCTTCATCGTCATTTATCAGTATCTTAAGCTTCGATTCAGATTTTGACTTCTGAAGATGATTTGTAGATCATCGTCTTATCTTTTCAACGCATAGTTAATCGCTTCATTTTGAAAACATAACTGAGAGATATGACCAAAATACCGCAACTGCTCATACCCAACTGATTGCTGTTTTCGTGCAATCAGTTCGGTAATTCAGCGATCAGGTAGACCTTGATAACATCCGAATTTGCCCAATTGATGTGAAACACGATTTGTTCCAAATTGAGTTTGCTGATCTCTCAAGTAAGCGGATTGTCATTTGGATCATCCAGCTGAGAGATATCTTCAAAACACCGAAGCTCGCCAGAAATTCAGTTTGTGCAGAATTCAGTTTCAGCTAACTTCTTGTTTTAATAACTTCACACTTGAATAAATATGTTAGAAACACAACAACAAGTTTTGTTAACATCAAAATCAAGATTGCGAACATGAAATGTTCCAACAATCTCCCTCTTTTTGATGATCACAAAACTTGGATAAACAATCGATTCAATTAACATATTTCTCCCCCTTTTGTGTGAATCAAAAAATAATATTTTCGAATCATTTTAAGCCCAAAATTTTTTCCCCCTCAATATTTAAAAACAATCTCTCCAATAAAATTATAATGAGTTCTCCCCCTATATTTTTGAAATTTTGAAAATTATAAAAAAAGAGGGATAACTAACCAATTTTCTCTATTACTCATATTCTGCCACAGCACACATGCTCTGCCTTCAATGAATAAAATACTTTTTCTCTTGCATAATTAGGCTGCAAATTTTATACCGCTATAAACCTCTATGAGTTTAGTTTGCAACGCAAAAAGCGGTTTGTCATTTGGACACTCAAGCAATGAGATATGTCATTTTTCCTACGGTTGCTGCAAGCTGCACGAAAATTCAGTTTTGCATATATATGTTTAAAAAATCTGAAATTTTCGAATTTTAAACATCAAAATTAGTTTCAATGTTCTTTCAAGAACAACCCGCTCTGATACCAATTGTTAGGATCGATTGGGGGGATCATCGATGAGCTACAACAGCTCGGTTTTTGAAATATTGAATACCGTTGAACTAAATCGAGTTTGGTTTTAAAACCAAGCGGAAGACACTCGAAATAATCTTTCGTAGAAACCGATTAAACATTTTGTAAAGCATTTAAAATATATGCAAGTTGAATGAGTAAAAAATATTTTGGTTGAAGCATTTTATCAAACACTTGGTATGCAATAATTTTGTATTTGAAAAACACATAAATGCTTCAACAATGCATCCTTAAAATAATTGAAATGATAATTAAATGCAATAAACAAATAGACACGAATTTGTTTATGGATGTTCGGAAGCTTCAAATGCTCCTACGTCACCCCTTCTTCCCCCTGGGAAGGATTCACTAGAAGACTTTGATTTATACAACTCTTTGCACAAACTCACTCAGCTTAGGACTTACACTACTATCTAACTGAACTCCTAGCACTCAAGATTGTAGTCAGCACATCACAATCAGCATATTGTCTAATGTCTCATATGCAAAGACTACAAACACAATGTTTTATGTCTTTGTGTAAAGACTCACTCAACTAATCTTTGAACTTCAACTCTATTGTATATGTGTGAGTGATTGTGTGTGAGGAATTTATCAGTTACAGTGTACATCTCAAATGTATCCTCACACAAGGGCTTGTGCTCTAAACTAACTGATTTCTTCATGTTAACTGCTCATGCTTTGAATCATCCTCAAAAGCTCTTGTTTGATCTTCAAGATGTTGTATTTATAGGCCTCAAAATGATATATACGTTAGAGACAAGAATATGATCGTTTGGAAAGTTTCTGTACTATTTCTGAGATTTTAACGGTCAAATTCGCCTTGCTGGATACTTTCCCGACTGGTCAACTCTGGTCAACTCAACTGGTCAGCAGCTGGTTCAGTTCAGTTCCGTTGGTCAGCTGCTAGTTCGGTTCAGTTCAGCCGGTTCAGTTGGTCTGGTTTGGTTCAACTGGTTCGGTTCAGTTTCAGCTGGTCTGATTCAGTTCAACTCGTTCAGTTCAGTTTCAGCTGGTCTGGCTCAGTTCAGTTGATCAGCAGCTGGTTCAGTTCAGTTGGTTGGTCAGCAGCTGATTCAGTTGGTTCAGTTTCAGCTTGTGTGTTGAAATCAGCCTAGCTGATTTCAATTTGTGTAGAACCAGTAGCTTCATCGTCATTTATAAGCATCTTAAGCTTCGATTCAGACTTTGACTTCTGAAGATGATTTGTAGATCATCGTCTTATCTTTCCAACGCATACTGAATCGCTTCATTTTGATAACCGAGCTGAGAGATATAACCAAAATATCACAACTGCTCATACCCAACTGATTGCTGTTTTCGTGCAATCAATTTGGTAATTCAGCGATCAGTTAGACCTTGATAACATCCGAATTTGCCCAATCAACGTGACATACGACTTGTTCCAAATTGAGTTTTCTGATCATTCAAGATGGTGGATTGTCATTTGAATCATCCACTTGAGAGATATCATCAAAATACCGAAACTTGCCAGAAATTCAGTTTGTGCAGAATTCAGCTTCAGCTAGCTTCTTGTTTTAATAACTTCCTTAAGTAAATATGTTAGAAACACAACAACAAGTTTTGTTAACAAACAGGTTCACCAAACATAAATTCACAAAAAAAAAAAAAAAATCCTTCTAATGTCATTGTGTCGTCCGCCCAAACGACGACACCACATATAAAGAATGTAAAATATTTTATATTAAAAACATACGAATAAATATTAGAACAAAAAATAAAAATAATTAAATATAAGCATACTTCAAAGCCTCCCTAGAAAGATAGTTTGTCAACGAATTGGTTGCTTCTTCATGACCATTGTATACATGTAGATCATCCTCCACCGGACTCTTAATATTATGATCAATATATTCCATTGACTTTTCCTACATACAAATACATTTAATAATAAAAATTAAAACATAATATGTTTATCATATATATATATATATATAGTAGAACATATAAATAGTATAAATTTTGCAGTTCCTCTTGAGTTTTGGCGTTGAACTCAAGCATCAGAGGTAGCACCACGACTCACACATTTTCTATCCATCATCTGTCTCAAAAACATTCTCAAAAAATATTAGTCGAGTTCCCAAAATATCATTATTGTGCTCCTTCTCAAATTCAAACAACCCATTGTTTTCTGTCAAAACATTAGAGGTAGCAGCACAATTCACACATTTGTTAATATAATAATAAATATCACAAGTCCCAAAACCTTTGTTTTCTTCATCAGATCCTACCACATCATTGTTTTCTTTTAAAATTTCAGTAAAAACAGTCAGCAACAAAGCATTAATCTCACTCACATCACATGAACCATTCCTTGAATTAGTTCTTACACCTTCATTAACTTATTTCTCCATTCCAAACAAATTATCCTGCAAATACAAATCAACCTCATTCTCATTTTTCTCAATATTCTCCTGCTCCTCGATCACATCTTCAAACTCATTTTTACTCTTCAATTGAAAACCTGCTCCAAACTCAAGAATGTCTTTATCAACAACCATCTTTTCCTTCCCACAATGCCTTAATTCAACACAGAGCCATTTATCTCGTCAATTTTTTTTTCTCACAATTTTTTCCACCCTTATTGAATCAAATTTACCTTCGGTCGGTTCCAACAATTTTTTCTCCTCATCGAATGGATATATTGAAAGAATCTATATAATTAAAATATCAAAATTAGTGTCAATTCAAACCTGAAATTTTAAAAAGTAATTTACATCAGTAACAATTATCTTCGTTGAATCTATAGATTTCAAAAATGATTAAGCTTTAACAACCTTCAAAGGAATCTTGTTGTCACTTCACCGAAACAACCGATCGAGTTAACATTTTTAAACTACTTCGTACGGCTATTAAATGAACCATTTCATACACCCAAGCCTAAACATAAATCAGTAATATTTGATGAATGGAAAGTATAACACAATGATGACTAAACAGAAAAAAATATGTACCATGCATCCATCTAAATAAGTTTTACTTTTGATGTTGCGTATTGCTCGATAAAATATCGAAATGCAGCATCTCTGTAAGGTCCAAAATACAACAACTTATTTCAACTGCATGCAAATCTAGGAAAAATGAAAAAAAACCTAATTGAATTATTTTAATTGCATTTATTAAATATGATATGCATGTTTACATGGTTAAAATATGGTTTTCTATTAGAATGCATAAAACTATGTTTTAAAAGTTATTCGAGACGCGATCGAGGAACGAAGGAAGGGAAATATTTTTACTAAATGATTATTTTTAATTATGGTATATTTTATTTGGTATTTTCGAAAATGATGTTTTTGAGGTGTTTTTACACGCCGAGTCGTATTTTAAATCGGTAATGGATTTTCGACGAAAATAAAGATTTTTTTGGAACTCGGCTAATATTTTCAAAAAAATTTCTAAACGAAATATTTTATCTACTATTTAACGGGCCTAATATGCCTATTATACCTAGGTTATTGGGTCTAAACTTGCACCATATATTTTTTTATATATAACAAGCCCTAAAACCCTAACATACACACACCATACACACGCACACATAAAACAAAAAGCCTTACTCTCCATCAATAACACACACACACACACATGGATTTTGGAGAGAAAATTCACGTAAGGTTTTGAATGAAATTCAGCAAGGTTTTATCCCACGTCTCTCCGCCAACGTTCCTGGCATCGCAAGTCGTTATTCGTGCATATAAAGGCACGCCTTAATCTTCCTTCAATCATAGTTCATGTCATATTATATGTTTTGATATATATTTGCATGAAAAACATAATACACTTCTTATATTTTTTGTTTTTATGGTAAAAAATGAACAAAAAAAAGAGTTTTCATCTTTTTAAACCCATGGTATTGATGCACAAATGGGATGCCAAAGTAGAGCTATTAGAAGGGATGAATTTTAGAGGGTTTAGGAGCCTAGATAAGGCTGCATAAGGGCTGGACGTGAGGGAATAGAGGCTGAACGAAAATTGGAGAATTGGAACATGAATTTCCTTGTAATACCATATACTATTTAGAAGAACCTATGATAGGAACTTACCAATGAATGATCAATATCAGAGAATTGGAAGTTCATATCAAAAAAATTCCAGGGAAAGAACCAGATCGATTAGTTATTGGACTAGAGTTTCTCGAGGAACATAAACCTTGGAAACGTCTAGAATATGGAATGGAATTTATGGCGGAAGATAGGATGTGGAAAATCCAATGACCACAAGTCCATTCTCGACATACATTCCAATAGGGATGTTATATGAACAATATAAAGCGAAATACTTTGCTGCTTATATTGATTCAGTTGCTGGAATCTGTACAGCAAAAAGAGGATTTTTTCCAAATAATTTGGAAGAAGAATTACCAAAGATTGCTAGAAGAGATTTCTCTAGAAGAATATTAATCTTATGTAAAGGGATTAAGATGACTGAAATTGTAACGTCCCGAAAATTTGAAGGTTCAAGTAAACCACATGCATGCAAGTTATTAAATTTCTTTGGTATTTTATTAACTTTTTTTAAAGCATTAAATGCATGTTTATTTTATTAATTATGAGTTTAATTATTTTTATGCATTTTATGCATAATTCATGCATGGTAGTAATTATTTCATGAAATTTTAAAAGTTCATGCATTAGGGTTTCTAGATGCATTTCACGTTCGATCGAGGAACGAAGACCGGAGAATTTTCAGGAAAATTATTTTTATCACACGATTTATTTTATAAATTAACACAAGGTGATTTTAAGGGTATTTTTCCAAAAATGATATTTTATTGGGTATTTTAACCACATGATTTTTATTTTTAACGGTACATAAATTTTATCGAATCGGGAGGATTTTATTTATGGTTTGGCTAATATTTGCGAAATCCTCCTAACACGAATTATTTTCCGAAACCATGTTTGGGCCTAATGAACCTACAAAACCTTTAAAATAAAATGGTGGCCCATTATCAAATCATTAAATTTACAATTAAGAATTTAAACACTATTAAGCCTCAACTAAATGATTATTAACCGATACACACCCATTCACATCCCCACGCCATCGGTTTCATCACCCAACCAAGCGACACCCTCTTCATCCCTTTATTATTCCCTCGGTTCAAGCGATTTTCTGCTTCTCCCAGCTGCACTTTCCCTCGGTTTGCACAGCAGAAACATCAAGAAGGTTCGGCCACCTCTTTTCATGCAAGGGAAAACTCTTCCGGGTCTCCATTGCGTCGTTCTTGTTCTTCAATCGTTAAGGCACGCATTGTACTCTCGTTTTTGCATCTCATACACCATATACATGCTGTTGTGTGACTAACCTGTAGTAAACTCTCGATCCCTCCATGAATATGAAAGATTTTTCGGTTTTGTTCATATGTTTTTTTCTGTCATTGAAACTCACGTTTTTCTGACTTTGGTGCAAGGGGCTGCGATCCTTGTGTGGTTAGGGGCTAGCTACTGGTGTGTCTAGATGTTTGGCTTGGGGTTTAGTTGAGTGGTTGAACGCTGCTAAGGAGAGGCCGAGTCGAGGGTTTCTGTGAAGGGGGCTCGGTTAGTGCATATAGGGAGGTAGGGGTGGAGTCGATGGCTTGAAGACCGATCCGAGGTCTGAACCAGATTACATGAGATCTGAGCCGTGGCTGTGGACAGGTCTGAAGGCTGCTGGTACACCCTGGTATGGTTCAATCGCGTGAGGAAGCTTGAACCGTGCATTTTGGAGTTTAGCGTTCGGGAGAGAAGGGTGCTGTGCATGGATGGGTAGACGTGGGTTCTTTGGGACCATGGGGGGCCTAGAGTAGTCGAGAGGTGATTGGTTGATGGCTGGTTTCGGTGGAGGAGAGTTAGCATGAATTTAGAGAGGTGAGCATGTGAGGATGTGTCTTGTGGAGAGGGACTAGCGTCCAATGACATGCTGGAGTTTCAGCCGTGAGTTTAAGGGGCTGAGGTGATAGTTTTAGGAGCTTTTTAATGACTGTAAGGTGGGTTAAAAAGTTGGAAAAAAAATTAGTTGTGTTTCGAGTCGATTCGGATTAAAACCTGGACCTCGGTCCAAGTTTAAAAACGAATCGATTAAGTTGTGGTATGGGCTCGAGTTTACGTCTAAGAACGCTTATAAAAATGTTTTGGGAGATATTAAGGAGTTTGGTAAGCTTCGGGTCAATTTTAGGAGTCCAGGGGGTGAAACGAAAATTTTTGGGTTCCAGGAGCAAAATGGTCATTTTGCACCCGGGGTGAGATTTTGGTCCTAGCAGCGCCCTGAGCACAAATATATGATATTTTAAATGTTATGCATCATTTTTACGATTTTTACGCAATTACGATAAATACGTTGCATGCTTGTTTTAAAGGAAAAGTTACGCATATGCATGTTTTTATTAAGTGATGAAAATGATGATATTTTTGAAGGATGAGAATTGGTTGTGACTGACGATGTATATGTATACGATGACATGAGATATGATGAGCTGAGGCCCGGGCTCAGTGGGCGGGTAATGCTGTTGCTCATGTCCCCCGCCGCCAGGTACCACGGTTTTTATAGATGGATCCATCGATAGAGCTGATACGATAGAGCTGATACGGAAGTCACAACTAATGAATTGAATTCAATTAAATGAAAATGTTTAAGCTTATGCTGATTTTATGAGCTGTTTTGACACGTACATTATGACATGAGATGACATGAGATGATACGATATGATTTTCCACGACACGTTAAGCCCCGTTTTTAAGTTCATGAAAGTTATATTGAGTATGATATTTTTCACTACTGTGTGCTACGTATATGTACTTGTTATTACTGGTACAGGTGTGTTGAGTCTTTAGACTCACTAGGCGTGTGTGATGTAGGTGAGCTCTTTGTCGAGGAGACTGAAGGTGCTGGACTCTGAGTCAGGGGACCTGGTGAGGACACGACCCGAGTACCTATATTTTTCCGCACTATTACGATTTCATGTTTTGAGAGGATACGAGTATTTTTATGCTGATTTATCTTACTGTTGGATGTAGGATTTTTCTCTTGTTTTTACCCCGTTATATTTTATTGGTAAATGTTCAGGATAATTTTTAAACGATGTTTTTACATAGGATTGCATGCATGAGATTTATTTAAATGTTTATTCCCAAACGAGAGCTTTAAAAAAAAAAGAAAAAAAATATATTTTCCGCATTTTAAAATGAGTAGACATTACAGAAATTGTGATAGGAGGTGCTGGACAAGCGCCTTGATATAAGTTAAAAACACCACCGATTTATTTTCATGATACATGAGCTGACATTTTGCTAGGAAATAATTTCTTACAGATTTTTAAGCTATGTAATCAAGAAAATGAGACTAGAAGAATAATGTTTACAACACCTTGTGATCATAAAATCATAGTCCAGTGACTACCAAAGGAATTTTACAGAAAATTGACAATTCAGTTTCGCAGCAAGCGTGGTGATGAAGGAAAACTTCTAAACCCAAAATTAAAGGATTCTAGAAGGTTTGGAGAACAATGCTCCAATTAAGAGCAAATAAACAGCTCCAACCTGAGGAAATAGAATGCCTTAAGATAGCCTCTCCTCCAAGACATTGAGAAGCCACTGGTTTCTCAAATGGAGAGTTTTCGAGTACAAGACTCTATACCTGGAGCATGGGATTCAAATACCCTTAGCACAAGTGTTAAGTCGAGATCATCTCTAGATGAGTTGGTTGAAACAAAAATTGAGATTCCAGATCCTTATCTCGAGCCTTCAAGTCAACCTGTAGAACCCGAAAATCAGATTACGTATAAGCCATGCATAATTTCTATTATTTAAATTAAATATGAAGTTTTAAATCATGATTATTTACTTTAAAGGTAGATGTTTAGTATTATCTTTTCAGGATAAATACGCGAGGCCGGACCGGAGTTTGGAGATTTGAGATAAGATTAATAATAAGACAAATATTCCTAAATTTAATTTAAGTCAAGAAATAATTTAATTTGAAGAAAAAAAATGTTTTAGGATTTATTAAATTAATGGGAGTCAAATTAGTAAATAAATTCTATTAGGTTCAATATTTAATTAAAGTTTAAGTAAAATGGGTAAACAATTGGGGATGAACTAATATAGGGTAAATATATTCAAGAAATTAAACATAGCATTTAAACATTTAAATTGAGGACATGTATGCCATGCAATATTCTAAGCAAGATTCTAAACTAAATTAAATTATTTATTCTTTTAAATATATATAATGAAGGTTTAAAATCCTAAACAATTAAAATGCAAGGTTTAAACAAAAATATACAATGCAAATTAGTACTAATGACCAATATATAAAATAATTCAAATGGTTAATAACACCCTATTCAAGCCATCTCTAATTTTATTTTTGTGGTGTAATCATCTCCCCATTTTAATGCACTAATTATAATCAAATACAAGAATACACCTTATTCCTTCCTCAAGTTATTAACGTGAATAGGCAGAAAAAAAAATGAAGAACAAGAATCGGCTAGCAAGAGGAAGGAGAAACAATGCAAACACATTCAAATTCTCACTTGTAACTCCCATTTTAATGTATATTATGAACCCTTTTACACCACTATTAACATTCATCTTCCTTACCTACATATTCTACATCCTATATAATCAAAAAAATACCGGAAGTTCAGCAGCTAAAGTATCGGCAAACAGGAGGAGAAAAGTGAATCAAAAACCACTCAAATTCTTGAGTTGTAACCTCCCACCTTAATGCATATTATGGCTACTTTAACCCCTCTTATAACACCCACCTTCCTTGTCTATCATAGCAACACCCTGACCCTCGAAAATTAGCAGAAAACAGCAGCTAATAATCGTGAAAGCAAGAGCAAAACAGTAGGAGAGCAAGAAGAGAAATCCAATTCGGTCCCGTCGCGGCGTATTTGTCGTATTGATTTGTTTTTGTCAAAACAAATTTCAGGCATGTATATGTTGTTCATTTTCTCTTCAATAAAGTCCTATAGATATTTTTAAACCATTATATAACCATGAATCAAGCCAAATCACGAAATTGACAGCAATCTTCCCAAGCAAAATCTGTACAGATTTTTATAAACTCTTTTGTTTCCAACTTCACGGTTTGAGATGTTTTGTTGATTACAGGGTGTTTCTTCGGTTCCAGGCTCACATGGCTGCTATTAGGCATGAATTAAAATGTGTTAGGGTGTTTTTGGTTCAATGTTTCAAGCCCATACACGCATAAACAAATAAATGACAGCAACTTTTCCCTTAAGTGCAAAATTGGAGTCAAGGTTTTATCATTTGGTTGTTTAGGGTGAGAGTTCAAATCATGGCTGTCCTAGGGGCTGTAGCCATGGTTAGAACCCTACCTTAACATGTCTAGGACGTGACCAAATCATCCTTCCAAGGAATGGTTCACAGATCCATCAGAATTCCATCAAAAGCAACACAAGTGCATTTCGTTTTTTTTTTCATTCCTGTGATTGCACCCCTTCGGTTTTCAGTGTTTGTATGGATGATGGTTGGCTCCTAGCCCATAGCCATGGTTCACACAACACTCTATCATGTCTAGATCGAGCCATGGTCAATCAAATGGCCATTGGAACGACCCAAGACAGTAAACCATGTCAATACATCACACTACACAGAAAGTGCATTCTCGGTTGAGTACTGTAATTGTCTTAGGGGGTTGCTTGGTTTGTGGTTGGCTTTTAGCCCTTAGCCACGGTCCAAGCCATGCCTTAGGATGTTGGTAAGGGTCTCTGCTTGGTGGTGCAAGCCACAAGGGTCATTAGTTTCATAAATTGAGCAAAACAAACACCATAGTTGCTGCTGTAACTTCTGTTTTTGACAGCAACTTTCATTTCGGTTCAGTAGGTTTTTCTGAGTTCTTGGTTGGCTTCATGTTTTTGACCGTTTGTGATTTGGTCAAGTTTAGAGGTGAGAATTTATGGTGAAATGTGCCAAAATGACTCTCGAAAGAGCGTTTTATGTTTTTGGATTCCTTTCGCCTATTTTCGTGTTTTACAGTTATTATGCATATTTTTCTGTATATTTGGGGTATTTTAATCATGGTTAAACATCGGTTTAATGTTGGTTCGGGTTGGTACGAAGCCATGGTTAAAAATCAAATTATTGGTTCTAATCGTCTCGTTTTTGGTTCTATTGTTATGTTTTTGTCAAGTTAAGATTTATTGCATGTGTCACATATTAGAATTAAGTCGCAGCAAGCCTGGGAACGATCCAACTCATCCGGTAAAAATAAGGTTATAATTATATTATGTGCATAAAAATATAAAATGTTTATTTTTGAGATATATGCTATATGTCTTGTGGCCACCTTATGCTTATGGGTTTGGAAGTCGGTAGGCGCAACCGAGGACCTCTCCGCCCGGTGACTTACGACCGGTTATGATTATGTATGGGTACGGACATCCAGTCCAAAAGCTGTGATTGATCTCTACCGCCCAGTATACTGTGGTTTAGTATGATCAGGCGCTTACGCTATGTTATGGGCCACTAGCTTAGAAACATTATCTCTACCAGAAAATTATGATATGTTATGACAGAGCTCTATTGAGCAAAGCTTTTACGTATGATTTTTAGATATGCACGTAGTTATAATTATTCTTGATATGATTTTTACCGTACGCTTTACGATACTTTATTTTTACGTTGCATGCGATTTTATGATATATTTACTTGTTATTCACGATATATACATGTTGAGTCTTTAGACTCACTAGACTTGATTGTTGTAGGTATTGATGAGGTCGGGACCGCGGACGAAGACCAGTGAGCGATCTTGGGACAGCAGTAGTAAACCCGAGGACCTCATGATTTAATTTATGCACCTTTTATTATCCAAACTCAGTTTAATACGTTGGATTATTTTTAAATTGATGTTTACGTTGAATTATTTTTAAATTGTTGGTTGAAAACAATATTTGCTTCCGCTGTTATTTTAAAGTTAAAATTATTTACATATTTACTTTAATTAAATGGGACAAGATAATTATCTATTTAGAAAATTTTTAATAATTCCGAAAATTTATGAATACGAAATACGGGCATTTACAGTTGGTATCAGAGCCTATGATCTTGTAAAGGGTTGTACTACTACTGCTCTCGAGAAGCTCATGAAGTCACGTCTTCGGTCTGTAAGTTTTACATTTACGCATTTTATTTAAAGCATGAATTATTTTAACAGCATGTTTTCATGAAATGTTTTTACGTTCAGATTTTAATTGTTCAGTGTTTATTTAAATTAAAAAAAAATAAATTATGGAATTATGCATGTTGGTTACGTTTGAAATTGGAAATGTCTAAGAATTCGAATATTGGGCTTTAGGAGAAGTTGAAAATGATTTGACTATATTAATTTTTAGGTCAGTAGTACTGATGTCCTCCTTATGGGTCATAAGTTAATCTTGAAAATTATGAATGCTTTTGGGACTTGTAGAATTTATAAGAAATTATTGATGGTTCTTGGTTGCTAGTCGAGTAAATTTTTGAGGATTTCATATAAGCAATAGCGATTCGAAGACTACGACAATCTTTAAGATTATAAATGTACAATTTGAGGATTTTAAGTATCTGTGAAAATGTAAGATTAATTATGAGAATTTATTTAGGATGCATGCTCTACATAGTTGGATTTAAGGATTGAATTGCAGGAATTGAGAATTTTAAAGATCTGATTGTAATTACTAATAATTTGAGGACCTAAGTGCAAAACAAAATTCTAAGGGACTATTTTCGAATTTATCAAATTTTGGGGATTAAATTTTGAGTTCGAGAATTTAAAAGTTTAATGAGGTAAAGATGGAAAATTTTATGGGGACAATGATGCAAATTTCGAAGAGTTGTAAGACCAAAAATATAAATTTTGAGAACTTTAAGGGCCGAATTGCAGAGTCCGAAAATTTTGAGGATTAAATACGAACTTTTGAGGAACACTTGGGATTATAAGTATTTATAGAAATGTAAGACGTGTTATGGGAATTAATTTTGGGTTTAATAAACTTAAGACTATTGAACCTTATGATACGAGAAATCTATAAAATGAAATTGGAAATACTGAGTACTCATGGGTAATTGTGGAATTTTCGAGATTTAGAAAAAAAAATTGGACGATATTCGAGGAAAGTAAGAATTATTTTTACAATTTTAAGAAATTTGAGAACTTATCTAGTAGTAAGTGAAAATTGAACGGTTTAAATGGTAGGAATTTTCGGTTATTTAGGCTCGAAGGAAATATAGAATATTTAGATATTTGGATTATAATGTTATAATGAATGGTAACCAAGGACATTGTAGGATGAATCAATCTTAGGCATAAAAATTTAAGCTTTAGTAAAATCATGTTGTGGCAAATTAAGGATTTAAAGTGATGCCGATTTAAGGTAAAATTTGATCGGTTAGTTAAGTTATAAGGATAAACATTGAGTTAGAAATTTGTTTTGGGAATTTAAGTTTGATGTGTCGTAAGTTTTAACCAGGATCTTAACAGTTAGAATTATACCTTTGGGAAAATTTGATTTTTCTAGAAAGTTGAGTATGATGGATGGTTAGGTTACTCGATAGACGCATGTAAGGATTGAATTAGACACCTTATCTTGAGGAATTTTGAAAGTCATTAAGAAATTTGAGACTAAGCGGATATGTGGGCTGGAGTTATACTATCTAATATTATTTGGGTTGCATAAGCTTGAATTTCAAGATTTATAAGATAGGTGTTCATACATAAGTTTTGGGTGAAAAAAAAAAAAAGAATTAGAGGCGTTCAACATAGAGTACCAATGAACTAACATTAAGATTTTAATTGAGTAAGAAATCCGAAATCTTGATATGGAAATTTTAGAACTCTATGGGTGATATGAGCGAAGTTGAATTATTAGAGTAAGTTTATCGCTAACATGAGATAACTTATTAAGTTTTATACACTAGACTTAATTAAGCATTGATGATACTTAAGAATGCGACATTTGTTTCAATGAGGAAAGTCCAGAGTCTTAGGCCTCAACTATATTGTAATTGGAAAGAAAATGGTTTAAGCATATAATTGAGACTTGAAGGGCTTTAGAATATTGGTAGAAGGTCGATGTGGTATAATTGGGTTTTATGGATTAACGTTATTTGAGGTTTAAGATTTGCAACAATTTTATATTTGGAGTATACTCGTAAATAGTTAAGTTATATAAGTTTGGGCTGTAAGATAAAGATTCGATTCAAGGATCTTAGACTAATTTTGTTATAGAGCTGAGATAAGATTTAACTTTTAAGTGTATCACCGAGGATAGAAGTTGATCAGTAACCTTTGGTGCTAAGAGTCTTTAAGTTGAACTGCGTAAATGCTAATGTAATAGGTCGTTGAACATTACGGGTATAGTATAAGGAAGGTAAGACATGATAAGTTTGAACCACCAATTCTAATATTGGGAACGATGAGAAAAGTCAAAATTCGAGGTCATAGTCAAGTAAAGCTAAGTTACCATAAGTCGTTTTAAGTTGCGATTCGCAAATGAGATTTTTGGCAGGCAATCTAATTAGGATTGAAGAAACGTAAGGACAGCCTATGACTTAATTTTTATCAGAGTAGCGCAGCGGTAGCGTGGTTGTTGGGATAATAGAATTAAGAATCTAAACTTTTGGATTATCGAGGATTAGCGAATTTCGGGGACGAAATTCAATTTAAGGGGGGAAGAGTTGTAGAACCCGAAAATCAGATTACGTATAAGCCATGCATAATTTCGATTATTTAAATTAAATATGAAGTTTTAAATCATGATTACTTACTTTAAAGGTAGATGTTTAGTATTATCTTTTCAGGATAAATACGCGAGGCCGGACCGGAGTTTGGAGATTTGAGATAAGATTAATAATAAGACAAATATTCCTAAATTTAATTTAAGTCAAGAAATAATTTAATTTGAAGAAAAAAAAATGTTTTAGGATTTATTAAATTAATGGGAGTCAAATTAGTAAATAAATTCTATTAGGTTCAATATTTAATTAAAGTTTAAGTAAAATGGGTAAACAATTGGGGATGAACTAATATAGGGTAAATATATTCAAGAAATTAAACATAGCATTTAAACATTTAAATTGAGGACATGTATGCCATGCAATATTCTAAGCAAGATTCTAAACTAAATTAAATTATTTATTCTTTTAAATATATATAATGAAGGTTTAAAATCCTAAACAATTAAAATGCAAGGTTTAAACAAAAATATACAATGCAAATTAGTACTAATGACCAATATATAAAATAATTCAAATGGTTAATAACACCCTATTCAAGCCATCTCTAATTTTATTTTTGTGGTGTAATCATCTCCCCATTTTAATGCACTAATTATAATCAAATACAAGAATACACCTTATTCCTTCCTCAAGTTATTAACGTGAATAGGCAGAAAAAAAAATGAAGAACAAGAATCGGCTAGCAAGAGGAAGGAGAAACAATGCAAACACATTCAAATTCTCACTTGTAACTCCCATTTTAATGTATATTATGAACCCTTTTACACCACTATTAACATTCATCTTCCTTACCTACATATTCTACATCCTATATAATCAAAAAAATACCGGAAGTTCAGCAGCTAAAGTATCGGCAAACAGGAGGAGAAAAGTGAATCAAAAACCACTCAAATTCTTGAGTTGTAACCTCCCACCTTAATGCATATTATGGCTACTTTAACCCCTCTTATAACACCCACCTTCCTTGTCTATCATAGCAACACCCTGACCCTCGAAAATTAGCAGAAAACAGCAGCTAATAATCGTGAAAGCAAGAGCAAAACAGTAGGAGAGCAAGAAGAGAAATCCAACTCGGTTCCGTCGCGGCGTATTTGTCGTATTGATTTGTTTTTGTCAAAACAAATTTCAGGCATGTATATGTTGTTCATTTTCTCTTCAATAAAGTCCTATAGATATTTTTAAACCATTATATAACCATTAATCAAGCCAAATCACGAAATTGACAGCAATCTTCCCAAGCAAAATCTGTACAGATTTTTATAAACTCTTTTGTTTCCAACTTCACGGTTTGAGATGTTTTGTTGATTACAGGGTGTTGCTTCGGTTCCAGGCTCACATGGCTGCTACTAGGCATGAATTAGAATGTGTTAGGGTGTTTTTGGTTCAATGGTTCAAGCCCATACACGCATAAACAAATAAATGACAACAACTTTTCCCTTAAGTGCAGAATTGGAGTCAAGGTTTTATCATTTGGTTGTTTAGGGTGAGAGTTCAAATCATG
The DNA here is from genome assembly GCF_025594145.1 of Primulina tabacum. Lineage (NCBI taxonomy): Eukaryota > Viridiplantae > Streptophyta > Magnoliopsida > Lamiales > Gesneriaceae > Primulina > Primulina tabacum. The sequence continues at coordinate 2,463,521 of NC_134566.1, forward strand.
GCTGTCCTAGGGGCTGTAGCCATGGTTAGAACCCTACCTTAACATGTCTAGGACGTGACCAAATCATCCTTCCAAGGAATGGTTCACAGATCCATCAGAATTCCATCAAAAGCAACACAAGTGCATTTCGTTTTTTTTTTCATTCCTGTGATTGCACCCCTTCGATTTTCAGTGTTTGTATGGATGATGGTTGGCTCCTAGCCCATAGCCATGGTTCACACAACACTCTATCATGTCTAGATCGAGCCATGGTCAATCAAATGGCCATTGGAACGACCCAAGACAGTAAACCATGTCAATACATCACACTACACAGAAAGTGCATTCTCGGTTGAGTACTGTAATTGTCTTAGGGGGTTGCTTGGTTTGTGGTTGGCTTTTAGCCCTTAGCCACGGTCCAAGCCATGCCTTAGGATGTTGGTAAGGGTCTCTGCTTTGTGGTGCAAGCCACAAGGGTCATTAGTTTCATAAATTGAGCAAAACAAACACCATAGTTGCTGCTGTAACTTCTGTTTTTGACAGCAACTTTCATTTCGGTTCAGGAGGTTTTTCTGAGTTCTTGGTTGGCTTCATGTTTTTGACCGTTCGTGATTTGGTCAAGTTTAGAGGTCTTACGAGAATTTATGGTGAAAGGTGCCAAAATGACTCTCGAAAGAGCGTTTTATGTTTTTGGATTCCTTTCGCCTATTTTCGTGTTTTACAGTTATTATGCATATTTTTCAGTATATTTGGGGTATTTTAATCATGGTTAAATATCATTTTAATGTTGGTTCGGGTTGGTACGAAGCCATGGTTAAAAATCAAATTATTGGTTCTAATCGTCTCGTTTTTGGTTCTATTGTTATGTTTTTGTCAAGTTAAGATTTATTGCATGTGTCACATATTAGAATTAAGTCGCAGCAAGCCTGGGAATGATCCAACTCATCCGGTAAAAATAAGGTTATAATTATATTATGTGCATAAAAATATAAAATGTTTATTTTTGAGATATATGCTATATGTCTTGTGGCCACCTTATGCTTATGGGTTTGGAAGTCGGTAGGCGCAACCGAGGACCTCTCCGCCCGGTGACTTACGACCGGTTATGATTATGTATGGGTACGGACATCCAGTCCAAGGGCTGTGATTGATCTCTACCGCCCAGTATACTGTGGTTTAGTCTGATCAGGCGCTTACGCTATGTTATGGGCCACTAGCTTAGAAACATTATCTCTACCAGAAAATTATGATATGTTATGACAGAGCTCTATTGAGCAAAGCTTTTACGTATGATTTTTAGATATGCACGTAGTTATAATTATTCTTGATATGATTTTTACCATACGCTTTACGATACTTTATTTTTATGTTGCATGCGATTTTATGATATATTTACTTGTTATTCACGATATATACATGTTGAGTCTTTAGACTCACTAGACTTGATTGTTGTAGGTATTGATGAGGTCGGGACCGCGGACGAAGACCAGTGAGCGATCTTGGTACAGCAGTAGTAAACCCGAGGACCTCATGATTTAATTTATGCACCTTTTATTATTCAAACTCAGTTTAATACGTTGGATTATTTTTAAGTTGATGTTTACGTTGAATTATTTTTAAATTGTTGGTTGAAAACAATATTTGCTTCCGCTGTTATTTTAAAGTTAAAATTATTTACATATTTACTTTAATTAAATGGGACAAGATAATTATCTATTTAGAAAATTTTAATAATTCCGAAAATTTATGAATACGAAATACGGGCCTTTACACAACCTTTCACCTCCGGGATTGAAGAAGGAAAGATCAACCTTAGACCTAATACTGAAAATGATAAATCTAAAGTTGATACTAATGAAGCTATAATTTCTCCATTTCAAGTTTACCAACAAATCTAGGTGATATTAAAAACAAGAGTAGGTATTAACCCAGCTACAATCAGGGTTGATGTTTCGAGGAAATATCCTAGGGTATGGATGAAACCAAATTCATATCCAAAAGAAGTTAAAGCATGGTATGAATTCGGGGCTCTTGCCTAAATTTATACCACATCACCAAGCTTCCCAGAAATTTCAAGACTACCTAAATGGATTCAGGAAGTCGTGCATGATACATGGGCAAATAACGACTATTTGTCCAGAGTAGACATTCTGGAGCTATACTTTTTCAGTACAGTACCAGAACCAACAAGAAAAGGCTCTCACGAAGCCTTTCATTTCATCAAGTTAAGGAGGCCATATTTTAATGTTCAAAAATTTATCAAAGATTCTCCGACAGAAGAAATACCCCTTGTTGCTTCAATAACTGAAAATGAAATTTCACCCGAAGAGCATGAGGTTTATGGGTCTGTCTCAATCACTACCACCAGATGATTCTGCTCCCTGAAATCTTCGGGAACCTCTCTGTAGACAGACTCTAGCAAAGTGTCCCTGCTGTTTACAGATATTGCACCTACCAGTCACTCCCTGGCACTGCTCCATGGGATGTCTCCCTCCGCAAGTCCTGCAATAAACTCCAGTATAACTCGGGCTAGAATCACTGGAGCTAGATGAACCGCTCCCTAACTTCTTGAACTGTTTCTTTCGAGCTTTCAACAAATCTTGCTTCCCACTCGTACTTCCACTATCCAATCGGAGAGGGGATTGTTGTGTCTGGGGTTGCATTGCACACAACCTTTCTTGTTGTCTAATCAGACTCGCCTCAGCTCTTTTTGCTTTATTCAAAGTATCAGCAAAATGGTAAGGTCGCTTCATATTTATCAATGCAACTATCTCTGAATTCAATCCTTTGATGAACTGCTCAGTTACAGTTCCATCATTCCCAGCTATCTGAGGAACAAAACGCAGTAGAGTAGAGAATTTAGCAACATATTCTTCAATATTCAGTTGGCCTTGTCTCAAATTCTCAAACTCTGCTCTCTTGTCCTCTCGGTACGATCCTGAGAAGAATCTTCGATAAAATTCAGCTTTAAAGACTTCCCACGTAATTACCGTACCCCGCTGTTCTAATACTCTTTTGGTTGTAATCCACTAACTCCTAGCGACCTCGTGTAACTGATTGGGCACCAGTTTGATTCTCCATTCATTTGGATAATCAAGTGAATCAAACAGTATCTCTATATCATCTAACCAATTCTCACACTCCACTGGTGTCTCATTACCCTTCAGAATCGGCGGTTGAAACGATTGAAACCTCTTCATCTGTATTTCCATCAAAGTTTCTGTCTCATCCATCTGATCAATCGAAGTACTAACCAATTCTCGAATTCTTCTGGGAGGGATATCTGATTACTACAAGGGTTAGTACCACATGAGATAAATCAATCTCAGTCCCTTCCTGATCAGCTTACCTTCTGATCAAGAATTGGTTCTGATTCATTTTAAAATCAAATACATTACCAAATCACTCAGCTATTCAGGTAACATGTATTTAAAAGCAGTAAACATAATATCATGCTAGCATACATAATGTAATTCCACATTATAAGTAAATCACTTGCTAGCAATCACATGCAGGAAGGAAAACTCAATCTACCCCGCTCACTCTCTTCTATCTCAATCTCAAGAACCTACAGTTCTAGAACCTACTGTTCTGGAACCTAATGCTCTGATACCACCTGTTGTGGGGACCCGGACGCTAATTAATTCTTTAATCGTCTTTAGGAATGATTCAAACAATTATAATAAATATGGTCTAAATTTTTTTTTTTAAAAATACAAAGCGGAAACGTAATGTAATTCAATTCAAATTACATATTAAACATAAATATACAAATCTTGTATTATCTACAAGAATTCAACTAGGTTCAACTATATATCAGTGCTGAATCCTAAGTTGCTTCGAAGCCCGGATCTCCACGCTATCTAGTCCAGCCTCGTTCTCTTCTTGACCCTGATCCTATCCCACCTGTTGTCATGCACACATACAAACAAGACAACAGCCGGATAACTCCGGTGAGAATTATATTCTCAGTATAAATCATGTATACATGCAATCATAAAAACAATATAAAAGCATATAACAGATATGTCTAACATGTATTCAGATCAGAATATAAATCCACATCAAGAATAAATCCTATTCTAAACATGTACCATCATCAGGAACATAAATCAATATGTACCATATTCAGGAACATAATCAACATAAATCAATATAACTGTCAATTAAACTCATGATTCCACATTTAAGACTAGACTCAATCCTAGTCTAGGGATCCCGGTTTTCAGAAGTTAGCATTCCCATATCGATCTACAGTAATAGAAAAGACTCCAGTTCTATCCACGTCGATATGGTATCGATCAACAGTAATAGAAGAAGCTCTGATTCTATCCACATCGATATAGTATCGATCACCAGTAATAGAAGAGTTACATTATATCCACATCGATACAGTACCGATCACCAGTAATAGAAGAAGCCACATTTCTATCCACATCGATAGCCAATCATACAGTGACAGACTTTGGCACTATCGCCAATACACTATCTTGTGACATCGTGCAATGTGCCCGTGGCGATCCCGCCACTATCAGGCACTTCTGTCCCAAGATACTCGTCTAATACCTGCTATCTATCAATCAAGAGAACAAGTATATCAATCAAATCAATACAATAAGGTAAAGTATGTGATTTAGGGAAACTCGAGCCAAACCTCACTCGAGTTGTGCAATCCCAACTCAACATTAATTTATACCTTTATCTTCTCGGTCCGACGAAGACGAAGTATTGAAGTCAACTCTGTTCATACCCAATCTGATAATGACAATCGAATAGATACAATATCAGTATATAACTCAGTTCAAAACCTGTTTTGATCAATACTCAAATCAAAACATAATCGGATCAATGCCAATCGACATACGATACCACAATACCATCTCAACTAACACCGAGTCTGATCAATATCAATTTACGGATGTTTCGATGGCATAACAATACAGTCTCGATAATCCCGTCAATTCCAACACCACAGATATAATACCAGAACTCATAATCAATATCGGTGCAATTCATAATTCCAATAACAACACCAATCTGATATCGAATCTCAATTAATCAATTCCAAAAATCATAACAATTACATAATCAGTCCGTTTCTTAATCTGACTTCGATTCTATGATGTCTAACATGTCAAGAACATCATATATGACGTGTATTCAATTCCAACAACATCATAATTTCAGAACATGTCAAAACGTAACAAAACTTACGTCCAGTTGTAGCCTACGTCAATAGGAACACAGTACTGAAGTCGGATTACAATTCGGAAAGACGGATTTTGAACGATTGTAATTTGAAGCACCAAAATCAATTTCCTTCGGTTTCCTCTTCTTTCAATTCTGAGGATTAACGTTTGTTATATATATATATATATATCATATGTTGCATGCCAAAGAAATGTGGCGACTCCTCAATCTGCATGTCTCGCGCATATGCGCGACTCCGAATGGCGCATATGCGCGAGACCTACTGGTCTCAATGCTCGGCTTCGCAACTACTGGCGCATATGCGCGCCTCAATCCGACGCATATGCGCCAAAGCTTCTGTTTCAAACGTTGGCTACTGGACTGCTCGCGCATATGCGCGCACCCAAGTCGCGCATATGCGCGAGACCTACTGTCTCGGCATTTCAATACTCGCGCATATGCGCGCCTTACGCCGCGCATGTGCGCCGAACTCTCTGGACGTTCCGCGCATGTGCGCGCATTCCGCCGCACATGTGCGCGCATGGTTCTGTCTTCCTCGCGCATGTGCGCCCATACACGTCGCGCATATGCGCCGAACTCTTCTTGCACAAAATGTCCAATCTTCTTTCGGCTCTCCCGGTCCGATCCGTTTCATCCATAATCATCTCAATTAATCAATAAATCATTTCAGATTAATCTCGGATTACGGTAATTAAAATCTCGGGCCTTACATTTCTCCCCCTCTAAGATATGATTTCGTCCTCGAAATCACAGGCAATCAATTCAGATAAGGAAGGAATGTATACTAGAGGTTACTTCAGAAAATTCATTCTATCAAACCATTCTGATAAAATTAATTGCAAATATTGGCTATACAACATCCGTATATACCAATCAACAGCTCATACCCAATCAATATCATCAGCTGTTATCAAATGCAATCTCAGATATCACCGTAATATCATTCCCATTCAGCGGAAATCTGCAGTACTCACTGTACAACGCCTCAAATAAAACTATTTCGATATTCATCTAATCGCTATTATTGTACAATAATTCATAAAGTGACAAGAAATCAGGTCACTAGTGCTAAAATCCAGCACTACAGTTCCTGGATATCCTCCAGTATCTAGATAGTTCCCTCCAACTATCCATCAATCTATAAATCATAGATGAAACATCATGCTATACATTCTGCCAAAAGTTTAAAATCAACCAAAAATCACGGTATGATATAATTAACTCTGGCATTCAATACAATATGACCCCTTTTCTGACATATCTCTCAGTCGTCTTGTCATATCTGTACGTCATCCTGTACAATAAACATATGCCGATTTGAACAATCGTTCAATCATAACCACATCCTGGTACATTCTTGGCACGATTTCGGTAAGTCTATCACCAGATCCATAGAATTATACTCCTATTTCTATTCAGGAATCGATAATCTGTATATTCAATCTCCTGGTTTCTATCTTCCTGTCCTCATCTGTCAGCGATTTAGACATTTCAATACAAATTCTGACAAAACTGATTTCGTTTATTTACATCCAAACTGTCCGTTCGAATTATCACATATCTCGTGTTACCATAATAATACTGAATCCACTACCGTGTGCATCTGACAATACCTGTCATTTCAAATTCGAAATATCTGGCACAAACAAATCAGCTAATTATATAAAATAAAGCATTACCTACCTGGTATTCTGATTGACACATTGTTCTGACTATTGAAATCAAGTTCTGAACAATCTGATCAAACCTCGGAACTGCTGTAATTTTCAACATCAGCTCTGAGCCGGCTTGACTGTATATAATCTCAACGGTTCATATAATCAATCAGTATACTATCTTCAGATATCATAAACTCTGAATACAATCTGTTGCAATCTGGATTCATAGCCGAACAATTCTGTATACAACAATCTCAGTTCCCAGAATATTCAATACAAATTTCAACTGTTCGATTCAATCAATCATACGCTGCGAATATATCAAAATATCATAGATAAAACGAGCATAAGATCATCAGAACACTTCGGAACACAAGATTTATCAACCCATACATAGAACTGAAGTATTTCTCAGAGAAACACATAATCAGATGTAACTCTAACTCTCAGGCAGTAAATCTTCTAGCTGACATTTCCATTCTTTCAATTCAATCAATATCATTCTGTACAGAAGTCTAAAATGAAATCCATACCTTCTATCAAATCAAGGCTGAAGTCGCTCTCCCTGATATAAGACAAACCCGGAATTTCATCTGGAACGACTATAGCAACTCTCCTGCTACTGACAAATCATTCCCAGATAGGCTCAACTTCAGTAATCAACTGAATACATAAGGAATTACTCCATTCTTTTCGATAATCATCGAATCATACATAATACGGATATCAAGGAATTCAAAATCGAGAATCCTTACCGTATATCATTCGTTCATCGGCCATTTCAGGTCCGAATCTTACCATCTCCTGGCAAGAATCTATAATAGTTCTGTACTTGTTAGCATATTAATATCAATAATGTAATCAGAATCAGATAACACAAGTACAATACAATCTAATTCAATCTCATTCTCATCTTACTGCAGTACACAATATATCACAGAATTCACTGATATCAATTCCTCTCCCCAAAAGGTAAAAGGATCAATACTAAAGTAATACAGACCCAGCAGGTACAACATGTATCAATACAACTCAGTCAAAGATAATCGTAGGGAATGCATTAGTATATATCAATAAATATGCAACATAATCATAAAAGATTATTACCTGCCACTATATCATCACGTGTGTCCTGGGTCCGTTCCTCAATCACTACCACCAGATGATTCTGCTCCCTGAAATCTTCGGGAACCTCTCTGTGGACAGACTCTAGCAAAGTGTCCCTGCTGTTTACAGATATTGCACCTACCAGTCACTCCCTGGCACTGCTCCATGGGATGTCTCCCTCCGCAAGTCCTGCAATAAACTCCAGTATAACTCGGGCTAGAGTCACTGGAGCTAGATGAACCGCTCCCTAACTTCTTGAACTGTTTCTTTCGAGCTTTCAACAAATCTTGCTTCCCACTCGTACTTCCACTATCCAATCGGAGAGGGGATTGTTGTGTCTGGGGTTGCATTGCACACAACCTTTCTTTTTTTCTAATCAGACTCGCCTCAGCTCTTTTTGCTTTATTCAAAGTATCAACAAAATGGTAAGGTCGCTTCATATTTATCAATGCAACTATCTCTGAATTCAATCCTTTGATGAACTGCTCAGTTACAGCTCCATCATTCCCAGCTATCTGAGGAACAAAACGCAGTAGAGTAGAGAATTTAGCAACATATTCTTCAATATTCAGTTGGCCTTGTCTCAAATTCTCAAACTCTGCTCTCTTGTCCTCTCGGTACGATCCTGAGAAGAATCTTCGATAAAATTCAGCTTTAAAGACTTCCCACGTAATTACCGTACCCCGCTGTTCTAATACTCTTTTGGTTGTAATCCACTAGCTCCTAGCGACCTCGTGTAACTGATTGGGCACCAGTTTGATTCTCCATTCATTTGGATAATCAAGTGAATCAAACAGTATCTCTATATCATCTAACCAATTCTCACACTCCACTGGTGTCTCATTACCCATCAGAAACGACGGTTGAAACGATTGAAGCCTCTTCATCTGTATTTCCATCAAAGTTTCTGTCTCATCCATCTGATCAATCGAAGTACTAACCAATTCTCGAATTCTTCTGGGAGGGATATCTGATTACCACAAGGGTTAGTACCACATGAGATAAATCAATCTCAGTCCCTTCCTGATCAGCTTACCTTCTGATCAGGAATTGGTTCTGATTCATTTTCAAATCAAATACATTACCAAATCACTCAGCTATTCAGGTAACATGTATTTAAAAGCAGTAAACATAATATCATGCTAGCATACATAATGTAATTCCACATTATAAGTAAATCACATGCTAGCAATCACATGCAGGAAGGAAAACTCAATCTACCCCGCTCACTCTCTTCTATCTCAATCTCAAGAACCTACAGTTCTAGAACCTACTGTTCTGGAACCTAATGCTCTGATACCACCTGTTGTGGGGACCCGGACGCTAATTAATTCCTTAATCATCTTTAGGAATGATTCAAACAATTATAATAAATAGGGTCTAAATTTTTTTTTTAAAATACAAAGCGGAAACGTAATGTAATTCAATTCAAATACATATTAAACATAAATATACAAATCTTGTATTATCTACAAGAATTCAACTAGGTTCAACTATATATCAGTGCTGAATCCTAAGTTGCTTCGAAGCCCGGATCTCCACGCTATCTAGTCCAGCCTCGTTCTCTTCTTGACCCTGATCCTATCCCACCTGTTGTCATGCACACATACAAACAAGACAACAGCCGGATAACTCCGGTGAGAATTATATTCTCAGTATAAATCATGTATACATGCAATCATAAAAACAATATAAAAGCATATAACAGATATGTCTAACATGTATTCAGATCAGAATATAAATCCACATCAAGAATAAATCCTATTCTAAACATGTACCATCATCAGGAACATAAATCAATATGTACCATATTCAGGAACATAATCAACATAAATCAATATAACTGTCAATTAAACTCATGACTCCACATTTTAGACTAGACTCAATCCTAGTCTAGGGATCCCGGTTTTCAGAAGTTAGCATTCCCATATCGACCAACAGTAATAGAAAAGACTCCAGTTCTATCCACGTCGATAGGGTATCGATCAACAGTAATAGAAGAAGCTCTTATTCTATCCACATCGATATAGTATCGATCACCAGTAATAGAAGAAACTCCAATTATATCCACATCGATATGATATCGATCATCAGTAATAGAAGAGTTACATTCTATCCACATCGATACAGTACCGATCACCAGTAATAGAAGAAGCCACATTTCTATCCACATCGATAGCCAATCATCCGGTGACAGACTTTGGCACTATCGCCAATACACTATCTTTTGACATCGTGCAATGTGCCCGTGGCGATCTTGCCACTATCAGGCACTTCTGTCCCAAGATACTCGTCTAATACCTGCTATCTATCAATCAAGAGAACAAGTATATCAATCAAATCAATACAATAAGGTAAAGTATATGATTTAGGGAAACTCGAGCCAAACCTCACTCGAGTTGTGCAATCCCAACTCAACATTAATTTATACCTTTATCTTCTCGGTCCGATGAAGACAAAGTATTGAAGTCAACTCTGTTCATACCCAATCTGATAATGACAATCGAATAGATACAATATCAGTATATAACTCAGTTCAAAACCTGTTTTGATCAATACTCAAATCAAAACATAATCGGATCAATGCCAATCGACATACGATACCACAATACCATCTCAACTAACACCGAGTCTGATCAATATCAATTTACGGATGTTTCGACGGCATAACAATACAGTCTCGATAATCCCGTCAATTCCAACACCACAGATATAATACCAGAACTCATATTCAAAATCGGTGCAATTCATAATTCCAATAACAACACCAATCTGATATCGAATCTCAATTAATCAATTCCAAAAATCATAACAATTACATAATCAGTCCGTTTCTTAATCTGACTTCGATTCTATGATGTCTAACATGTCAAGAACATCATATATGACGTGTATTCAATTCCAACAACATCATAATTTCAGAACATGTCAAAACGTAACAAAACTTACGTCCAGTTGTAGCCTACGTCAATAGGAACACAGTACTGAAGTCGGATTACAATTCGGACAGACGGATTTTGAACGATTGTAATTTGAAGCACCAAAATCAATTTCCTTCGGTTTCCTCTTCTTTCAATTCTGAGGATTAACGTTTGTTATATATATATATATATATCATATGTTGCATGCCAAAGAAACGTGGCGACTCCTCAATCTGCATGTCTCGCGCATATGCGCGACTCTGAATGGCGCATATGCGCGAGACCTACTGGTCTCAATGCTCGGCTTCGCAACTACTGGCGCATATGCGCGCCTCAATCCGGCGCATATGCGCCAAAGCTTCTGTTTCAAACGTTGGCTACTGGATTGCTCGCGCATATGCGCGCACCCAAGTCGCGCATATGCGCGAGACCTACTGTCTCGGCATTTCAATACTCGCGCATATACGCGTCTTCCGCCGCGCATGTGCGCCGAACTCTCTGGACGTTCCGCGCATGTGCGCGCATTCCGCCGCGCATGTGCGCGCATGGTTCTGTCTTCCTCGCGCATGTGCGCCCATACACGTCGCGCATATGCGCCGAACTCTTCTTGCACAAAATGTCCAATCTTCTTTCGGCTCTCCCGGTCCGATCCGTTTCATCCATAATCATCTCAATTAATCAATAAATCATTTCATATTAATCTCGGATTACGGTAATTAAAATCTCGGGCCTTACACTAACTGAGATGGACAAAGTCAAGTTTCCGTTTAAGTTTTATCACAATTCGGTAAACAGATCATTCCTGTTAAATACCATGACGGAAAAAACAACAAGTTTTGCAGAAGATTTATTCGAAAAGAAAAAAATCTTTTGTGGAACAGCAAGCTGCCGGGGAGTAAAGAAACTCGTCGGAAATTCTGCAATATGGCTCATGTGGGAAGATTATCAGAACAAATATGCATCGAATGCCAAAATCAAAAGGAGCCAGAGTTTGGCAAGGGTTTTAGACCTCGGTCGGATAGAAAGCATCTTGCAAAGACCATATCAAGTGGTGAAGGACCACAACCACGTTATTCTCGGGGACATCAAAAGTTTAAAATTCCTCGACAAAAATTAGTGGACATGTGAATACCATCACTTTTCCTTGGGGATTACAAAAGTTAAAAGATTCCCTGACATGAGATAGTGAGCATGTGATAAACCCACTAAATAACAAAGAAAACTTGGATCCAAATAACTATAAATAAAGAATAAATAGGAATAAGAAAATCATACAAGATTTAAACTGAAATTTAGAACCAAAGAAAATGTACGCTATATATCTTAAGATTTCTAAAAGACGGATTAAAGCATTAAGAAAGCAGCTGATGAATTTTAAAGATCTCTACAAACTGTTAAAAGAAGAAGGGAAGGAGATCTCAGTTGATATGATATAAACACATATATATTAGTTATGTTAGGAGATAAGATCAGAAAAACAAGCTATTTATAGATTAATGATCTAGAAAATAGACAAATCAAGAAAATATGGAGGGAACACTCAACCACCCACTCAAAAGATAATGCCAACCACAGTTGGAAGGCATTAAAGAAAAGTTATAGCAAGAGTTTGAAGTCCGAAAACATATCCGCAAAGGGCTTCTATAAATAAGGACGTAGAAGGAAGATGAAGACATCACTCAACCCCTTTGTTTTTCTTCAAAATAATTTGTAATATTTTCTCTTTCAAGTTTATGTGTGTTGTAAGTTCGGCTACTATAAGTAGCTAAACAAGTTTATCCTTCTCTACAGGAGGTTACTATGTAATAATATTTCGTATTTTTGAATAAAAGAACCAAGGCTTTTGCCCCTCTCATGTATTAGTTTCAAATTGAACTACTTTACTATACACCCTGAGGTAGGAAACGAAACAGGGTTGTGCTAAGTACAGTTGAAGGAATCTGCGTAAGGAATCATCTGTTGCGACTGCGTGGTTAGACTGTGAGGAGCAGTTTGTAAAACCATGTGGATATAATCCGATGGCACTCTGGTCAAAAAGATAAACTGTTCAATTTATTATACGGAAGTATGATGGGCCATTTATAAAAAAAAATCGATTAATTGAGCATGGTATATAGGTTGGATACTTTGCGTAGCTGTATGTCGGCTATATGCCTTCGAGTACATGCTCGATAGGTATAACAATGTCACGTACCATAAATCAAAGATAAGGGTATTATGGATAATTTTAAAAAAAATGGGGAGTAAAAACTAAGTTTTAAAGGGAAGAAGAGTAAAATTTATGTTTTGAAGGGAACGAGGATTTTTAAATAAGTTGTCCTTAATTTAAATAAAAAAATTAATTATTTAAAAGCGGTAAAAATTTCAAATTTCAAAATTTAGAATTTAGTCCCCATTTTGTTCCAAATCCTAAAAGCATCCTAATCTTTTTACCGTAAAGCACACTGTTTTCCTTTTTTCCGCACCATTCCTGCTTTCCTAGCACTCCCATCCTCTCTCAAAGGTACTATAAGCTTCTTTTTTTTCATTAATTGTTGATTGTTTTACATATTTTGATGCTCTAATTCAACCAAATTTACTTTTTCTGTTTGTGAAAGTGATTATTGAAGCTACTCGAAATGGGCGGCCAGATCCAGTACTCCGATAAGTACTTCGATGACACCTACGAGTACAGGTGATTTGATTTATACTTTTTTTCTGAGATTTGTCGGAGAATAATTTGCTGAACGATTTTGGAGTGTTCAGGCATGTGGTTCTTCCGCCAGAGGTGGCCAAATTGCTTCCTAAAAATCGACTCCTCTCGGAAGTAAGTGATTCATATCCTTTGTTTGTGCTGATTTGAGGATTATCGTGGTCATTTGATGCTTTAGAAATCAATGATTTTCACTTTGGTGACTGAGAAATTATGCGACTATACGTGAATCAGTTCTAATTTTATTATGCTCCGACTGAGTTATTGTTGAAGGAGTAAAAATTTTTTTCTTCTTTTTTACTTTTTAACTTTAGGTAGACTCTAGTTACCCTTGCCCCACCTGCTCGATGCCGTTTGCTTTTGCTTAATTCCTCGATTTTAATATAACTCTTCTCGTATAACTGTGCAAGATTCCTAGTTTCTGGGAAGAAGTTTGATGCTCTGATTATAACAATGTGTCTCTTCAGCAGAAATAATGATTCTATCCCGTACCATACACGCATACCAAGCAAGAACAAAACAAAAGCATATATCAATTATGGTTTAAAGAAATTGAAATCAAATTTGCCCTGGTAACTTTGAGCTTTTATATCAATCAGTGGGATGGTTTTCAATTCCTTCTTATGCAGGGTCATGAGAAATCCAATTAGGTTACATTAGGATTGAATCAATTGTTTTCTTTGAAAGGATTTCATAAGTTGGTTTTGAACTCTAACCAATGTCGAATCCAAGACCCGGTTCACGCATGGAAGCCAGAGCTAGTCTCATTCCCATGATTTCAGTTCGGGGGAATTCGGAGTCTGGTGAAATGGTTCGGACTAAAATGGAGAAATTAAAATCCAAATAGCTGACATGCATCCAACGAAATCGATAATGATAGATCTGAAATCATATATCATTTCAAATCCTTCAATAAACACACCTATATTAAATTTTTATGCCAATTTTAAATCTTTCAGTGTCAACCCGTGTGTTGAATGTGCTTGTGTTACTTGTAAAACCACTGAAGTAAAAATGTTCGCTATCACATAAAAATGGCATGGCCATAGATTAAGAGATTTCAGGCAATCATCACACTTCCAGTTATGGACTGTGGTCGTATTTTTTCACATAAAAATTGCATGGCCATAGATTAAGAGATTTCAGGCAATCATCACACTTCCAGTTATGGACTGTGGTCGTATTTTTTCCTGAACCTTTGGAAGTTGTGTTCTTTGTAAATTTTCGTTTGTTTTCTTCAATCTTGTTAGTTCTTAAATCAAACTTTTGGCTAATGGATTACTTTGTTTCAAAAGAATGAATGGCGAGCAATTGGGGTCCAGCAGAGCCGTGGGTGGGTTCACTATGCTATTCACCGCCCAGAGCCGCACATCATGCTTTTTAGGAGGCCACTGAACTACCAGCAACAGCAGCAAGAGAACCAAGGTTAACGGCAAAGCATGGGTAGTTGTGTTGGTGTTTTCCCGAAGTCAGCAAGCTTTACTTGTAAAAGTTTTCTCTCTTCTCCTCTGCAAAGGCATTGCACCTATTACATATTACGATGTTCATTAATGCACTATGGGTACAACAAAATGTTGAAATTTTCTTTTTCAACTGACTTTTATGCAACTTCATATCCGTTAATTTAATCCCTTTTTTCGAACTAATCCTTGGCCCCTATTAAATTGTTCTATCGTCGCATTAGTTTTCAAGGTTTCCTTGCGTCTTACATCGAAACTTTATGCATGTCTTAGTGCTTCCGGTAAATAAATAAACCACCATTTATTACATGATCGATCTTAACATTTTTGATAGTTTTTCTATGTCCATTGTTAATATTACGGTTTAATCTATGCTATGTTGGATGTGTTTCAACTTCTCTAGTCTTATTATCAAATTATTAATGTTGAATTTGTCTGATTAACCGAACCTAATGATTATCATCATATATGGAGTAAAATACATGTGATATAGTATGCACTCAGCAATGACAAAACCTTTTTTTATTTTTAAGAATTGAGCAACCGATTGTTTTTTTAATGTTGTTTGCTATACATAATTACAAATAAACGCTAATATTGCACAAGGCGCGTAAAACTTTGCAAACAAGTGCTTCTTAAAAAGTTAAAAATTATTTATCATAAAAGTTAATTCGAAAAGAAAACAGAGAACCATAATTCCCGGAAGTAGTTGTTGGGTAACCGGTTTTATCGTGTAAAAAACGTAGCGGATGTTTTAAAATTTTTAATTTGACATTCAAATTTTTTTGGACATTCGTATGATTTAAACAAAACAAATATTCATAAGGCGTTTGTAAATATACCTTTAGTGAACAAATGACTTGACTCCAACTATTTCGGAATTAACAGATATATCTCTTGTTGAATTTCCTACGAACAATCTTCTTGGAAATTACTTTCTTTATTCTTCGAATCAGATCAACGGCCGGATTACTTGTTCTTCTTCTAACTTGCACTAGAAAGTATAGAAAATATTTTGCGTAGTGATCAAAAATCAAAAGCGGCTCAAACAGTTAAAATTATTCTTAGGGGTGGTCGAAAATTTTGGAGGCTTTGGTAGGAGAGAATTTCGAAGTTGAGGCCTGTTGGAGGCTAGGGTTTTGAGGCCACCTGCCTAAATACATAGTTGGGCTAGTAGCTCAATCGGTATCAACATTTTAAGAATCTAAGTATTTATGCCTGTAGGTCCTGTGTTCAAGTGTTGGAGAAGGCGAAAGAAATCACTTTCCAGGGGTGACATATTCTATGAATGACGGTACATGGACATGGGCTACGGCTCATGCTGGACCATCCTAACGACCCATTACCAGTAGTGATGCATAGGTAAGGGCCGATGCCCATGTTGGTTCAACCTAATGGCCCATGATCGTTACAAATGGGACTAGCCCAACAAGTTTAATTATTTATATTAAAGTCCATTAAGAATTTTAATTATTTAGCATGTTTGACTTGTACTACTACAAACCAATTAAACATACTTTCCACTACATTTAATTTAATTTTAATAAACTGAACCTTTGAGTTTAATAATTTAAATTCTCAAATTTTATAAATTCAACACCTTGAATTTATCCTTTCCAAATTTTAATTATCATAAATTCAACTCATTGAATTTACTATCTCGTAATTTTATATAAATTCAACTCCTTGAATTTATTCTCTCAACGGGAAAAAATGATCCAGTGCTTATGTGACCCTCAATGGTTCAGGGATACAGCTAGCCTTGGGTTCACATCTCTTTGTGATTCAGGACATTTTCTTTTATTCGGACTTACCCTAATTTGTCCCATTCTATGTACTAACATTTGATCATGAGAATGTCAGAAATCATTTTCTGATTAAACCCATCGAATCATGGTAAGAACGTCTAGTAGCATCGCCACATGATTCTCTAGGTATCACTGATAGTACCTGCAAGAACCAATCGATTATAATTAACGTACAGTACGGTCCCTTCATCTCATATATCCCGATCGAATCTACAATCATTGGTTCATCGATGATTGCATATTAGATCCGATAGCCATGTGATACGATTATGAAATATTCATAGTGTCATCGAATGCGAAACTAGAGAAATCTTTCCTTAATGTACATCTCACACTCTGATCATATATTTCATGCTTTATTATTTCGTTGGATCACATAGGATATCCACACCCGTAGGTGAGCGGTGAATTCTCGACTACAATGCACTGGCTCCTACACATGTCGCAATTGCACCCAACCTCGCCACCATGTGACCCTGTGAAGTTGGCAAACGAGTCAAAGCACAATCCTAGTATATAGAGTCTCAGTGTTGTCTCGGGTTGTAAGGAGTAATCATGTACAATAACAACTACAGACTTTTCCTCTCGATGAATGATAACCACTTGGAAAGCTCGAGAGATGGTTGTTCAGTACAATCAGCATATGATTACACATCTGCATGATTGGACATCTCTATGCCCTTACCATGAAACGCGGTACATAACATCACATATGCTAGTTTCAAGCTCAAACCGCCTTTGTCCTTATTTTTAGGCGATTGAATCGACTATGAACGAATTTAGAATATAGAGTATTTACAAATGAGTTATAAAATCGAATTACGATTTATTTGTATTAAAGCATAATCAAGTATTTTATCTATGACGTTTGAATTTGTATACAAATAAAATAAAATGAAACCATGAAACTTAAATTATATTAAAATAAAGACTATTACTTAACAACTGAGTCGATTAATTTATTAGCCAACCGTTGACTAACATGACTTTTACTTTAACAATAGTGACTGAAGTAGTGACTAGCGAGGACCGTGAAGTGAATTAATATAATAATTTTAATAATGCTTAATAATAATTGTATAGTATTATTATTTAATAATATTCTAAGTTGAATATTTTATTTTGAGAATTATTATTTATATTTCAACAAGTGTTAATAACACTTCACTTTAATTGAAAAATGTGAGGTCCGATTATTATAATTACAATTAATTATCAAATAATATCGATTAAATTTAAATCTATTTCGCAAAATGGTTTAAAATACTTAAAAATGGATCTCTGGGCTTGAAAAAATTTCGACATTACCTCCTTGTAAATATGACATACCAAAAATTTAAAATATTTATAAAATAAAAATGACTCAACGACGACGATACTGTATTAATAAACAATCACACACAAGTACCCACAAGACACAAATAAATAATTCACAAGCAACATTTAAAAATATAGCCGGTGTTAGGATCAAGCGCTTACTATTAGACCAAAAGATATAGCTGTTAGCCAAAGCGCAACTTTATTTCCTTATACTTGTGGCAGCGCAGAGTGCACCTACTTTTGTACTAATGGGACAGGTTATTAGGACCATGAGTCCGAGGACATACGTGTCTATGCGCTGGTGCTGTCTCATATCTCTTAGATATTAGTCTTACCCTTTCCCTACTGTCGATCCTGTTTTCAGCAGAGATAGTATTACCCATTAAGATCTGGTATCAATCTTCTATGGCCCACTTAGCCAACAAGATCAAGCGGCGCAACTTCAGCAGCTTGACGCATGAGAACTTCCCAGAAGGTCACCAATCCCAATACTACTCTCACTCATGCACGCTTAACCCAATATTCCCCTCCAAAACGTATAGAAATATGCTTCTTGAGATACTTGAACCCATGACCTCACTCTGATATCAATTGTTAGGATCAAGCGTTACCACTAGGCCAAAAGCTATAACTGTTACCCAATGTGCAACTTTATTTTCTTATACTTGTGACAACGCAGATTGCACCTACTTGAGTGTTAATGGGTCGACTGTTAGGCCCATGAGTCCGGGGAGTACGTTCCTATCTGTTGATGTTGTTTCATATTCTTTAAAGATCAATCTTACTGATGAAACTTAAAATTAATAATTTATTATATGTTAAAACCTGTATTTGAAAATTTAAGTTTCATTAAAATTATGTTATTTTAGTATTGTTTGTTTATATTTAAATATCTTACTAAATATGTTTTATTTTCAGGTTTTCTACATGTTGGTAAAATAATGATAATTCAAGCTACAAAATTCAAATTGAGGTGATTCAAACATGTTTGGAGTCCTTGAGGAAGTATCTACAACTTTGCAGAAGACATGAATGCGTAAAAAATTCATTAAGATGATCAAATTGTGCAAATATAAAAAAAATGACAAATTTACTTTTACTATGATCAGCTTATAGTAAAAAAAATCATAACTATTTTAATATTTAACCAAATAAGGTGAATCAAAAGGCCAAATTAATCTACAGACAATTCTCTACATGTTTGCTGTTTTGAGAAAAATCAAATTCGGAGATTAAAGTAATAGATTATAGCATTCAAAGAAGGGCCATTGAATTGAAGTTGGAGGAGACAAAAAATACTATTACAACTACATGGTAATAATAAAATTTTTGACATTTTCTCCCATTTGGCTTATAAATAGAGGCATTGTGTTAGCTTGAGCAGTATCATATCCCATTGTAAAATAAAGAGTGTGTGTATTAGTGTGAAAATAAAAGTTTTTGAAAGGAATATTTTATTCCTTTATTATTTATTTAAATTGATAATATCAATTTAAGATCTTACCTTTCTAGATTAAAAGATTCTATTTGATTTATTTCTAGATTATAATATTTTGCTTGATTTATTTCTAGATGATAAGATCTTGATTGATTTACCTATAGATATTATGTGATTTGTTTTTAATATGATTTTTATCTCCAAGATATTTTATCCTTGTTTGAAAGTATTTTATAACTAATGAAAATATTATTTCCATATTTTTCTAGGACTCTTTTTCTAGGTCAAGCATAGAATATAAATAAGTGAGCTTCACAACCGTACAAGTGGAGAAGGGAGAGAAAAGATTTGTGTGATTCCAGAGACTTTCAGAGAGTTGGTAGAGAGAAGGCTTTTAGAGAGACAAGAGGAAGGAGAGAGTTGTAGAGAGACAAGGGGCTTTTAGAGAGGAGAGAGTTTGAGAGAAGAGAGTCTTTTTCGTTTGAAGCATTTCGTGTGAGTCTTTTGGTGTGACTCTTTCGTGAGGTCGGCAGAGGAGCGCATGCATAGAAGAAAAATACAAAAGCCGAACCTATATTTTTAGAAGACGTTTTTGTGTGATCGTTTGATCACTTTACAGCATATGAGAGCTGCTGGAAATTTCTGAACACACTGAGAGTTCAGATATTGAAGATTTTCGTGTTGAAGATTTTGTGTGATTGATTCACATATACCGTGTTGCCGATTGGTGTTGCTAACACTCAAGAACAACACTGACGCAGAGTGTTGATCGAAGAGTGTCTTCGTTTGGTTTTAAGCAACACGCTTTTTGTTTTTATGCATCTAGTCTTTATGTGGTTTATTTTGATGCATTTTTAATTCCTTGGAGTGTCAAGGAATTTGGTTTTGTTTTCTCACTAGTATTGTTTTGGTGTAAACGATTTACATATTTTTCTAGTGAAATTTTTTGTCATGAGGCATCGCACAAGTATTCGTACTTGTGCATAATTTAAATATGATATTAATTTATTAAAGTTATATTTGTGTGTTAATACTTAATTTTCGCTGCATGTTGTGTGCTCGTGTTAACAACACCAGAGCACAACACTAACTTCTGATACACACATTATAATATTTTAATTAATTTCATGTACGTTTATGAACAACAATTTCTTTCAAGTGGTATCAGAGCCAACGCTTGATACACTAAGTGATTGATTCTGGTTTATTGTTGTTTTTGTTTGCAGGAAATTTTACAGAATCCCAATGGACGTACTGTCTACAAACACTGCTGTTTTGAAGGAAAAAAGCTGGCAGCAAGTCAACCCGCACGGTGTTGCCTCAGGTGTTGCAACACCGGGCCGCAACACCACTTCAAAATCCTTGTGTTTCAATGCCAAATCTCACAATGACTCAGGTAATCATGAAATCCAGGATACTGATTCTGTTGAACTCACCTTTGAAATTGTGCAGGCTATGTATGAAGAGCTATACGAAGATTGGATCAAAAGAAATAAAATAAATTCTATGCTCTCAAAGGAAAATACTGAGTTAAAGAGTAGAATGTCTCGACTGGAAGTCTTGTTGAGTAAGAAGGACCTCGAACTGTGCAAAGTCAAGGATGATCTTGAGAAGGCCACAAAGACTATTGCTAAATTCAGCTAAAGTTCATCAAAACTTGACTCAATGCTAACTATGGGAAAAGACAACAGAACTGGTCTTGGATATGCTGAAAGCACATATGAACATGGTGAAACTTCCAACTCTAAATCAAAATCAACCGTGTTTGTAAAGGCAAGTGAAGACTGCTCTGTCCCCTTAATAGTGAAACCTCCCATGAAGACTCTGCCAATCTCAAAGCAAGCCTCGGAACGATTGCTGAAACAAAACAGAGCTTTCTCTTCTCATTTGAAAGTTGACCCGCCAGTGAAGATGCCACAAACCAAGAAGCCAGTGTCAACTTCTAAAGCAAAGCAAAGAAAGCGACATTTTATTTGCAACTACTTTCATAAGCCAGGTCACATCAAACCTTTCTGTTTTAAACTGAGAAATGACTATATGAACTGGCATGCAAATCTGGTGTTGCCCACTGTGTTGCGCAACACCAGGCGCAACACAACAGTCAAGAAACCTCCTGTGAAGAAAGTTTGGGTGCCAAAAGCTGTTATTCAATGCAATGTCATTTGTACTTCTTTAAAAACTAACATTGCAGGTGCATGGTACTTTGACAGTGGGTGCTCACACCACATGACCGGATCTAAAGAACACCTCACAGATTATGTTGAAGTAAAAAGTGGGCGTGTAACCTATGGTGGTGGTGCCAAAGGAAGAATTTTAGGCAAAGGAACCCTGAATGTTGACGGGCTTCCTGAACTTCATAATGTTCTACACGTTGAAGGACTTAACTCAAACTTAATAAATATAAGTCAACTTTGTGACAATGATTTACATGTTAAGTTCAATAAAAATAATTGTGAAGTTTTTAATGATGTCAATGTTTGTGTAATGTCAGGTACTCGTTCTGCTGACAATCGCTATCAATTGGGAGAAGGTGATGGTTGCCGAAGTGCCAATGTGAGTGATTTAGACCTATGGCATAAAAATTGGGACATGTGAGCGTCAAGACCTTGAAGAATCTGTGTAAGTTTGATGCTGTGAGAGGTACGCCAAATTTAAGTTCAGGTAACTCATATGTTTGTGGACCGTGTCAGAAAGGTAAACAAACTCGTGTTGCGAACCCGGTGTTGCAACACTTTAGGACAACACGGTGCCTTGAACTCTTGCATATGGATCTAATGGGTCCGATGGAAGTTGAGAGCTTGGGTGGTAAGAAATATTCGTTTGTTTGTGTTGATGATTTTTCGCATTTTACTTGGGTAAGTTTTCTTAAAGAAAAATCTGATACATTTGATGCTTTTAAGAAGTTGCATGCTAGGATAACAAATCTGTATGATATGAGGGTGGTTAAAATAAGAACCGATCATTGTGAGGAGTTCGAAAATTCTCATTTTATTTCTTTGTGCCATAAGAAAGGTATCACTCATGAATATTCATCTCCGAAGACCCCTAAAAAAGTCGGCATAGCTGAAAGGAAAAATCGAACCCTCCTAGAAATGGCTCGGATCATGCTTAGTTCTAAGAATATGTCAAAATATTTTTGGGCCGAAGCTTTAAATACGACATGTCACATTTCCAACCGCGTTAATTTAAGGAGTGTTTCTACAATGACCTCATATGAGATTATCATGGGAAGAAGACCAAACCTTAAATATTTTCATATTTTTGGTTGTGTAGGTTATGTGTTGAATGATAGAGATCAAGCTAAATTTGATTCCAAAAGTGATAAATGTTTGTTTCTTGGATACTCTACTAATAACCGTGCTTATCGTGTATTTAATCTAAGAACCAGGACTACAATGGAATCAATTAACGTTGTGTTTGATGATCTTGCAGATCTGGCAGTTAAAAAATCGGAGGATGATGTAGAAGAATTGCTGGATATAAGTGAGCCACTGACCAGAAACAGTGTTGAGTCTGGTGTTGAGACCAGTGAAGCAACACCAAGCACAACACCGCCTCTGAACCAAACAGAAATTGTGGATAATGATAACGATGATAATGATGATGTGGTGATCAATTGTGAAAGAGAAATTCCCAACAAGATTCAGAAGAATCATCCATCATCACAAATCATTGGTGAATTACATGATGGTGTGCAAACAAGAAACAAAGAAAAGGTGGACTACCGCAAAATGATTGGTTTAATCTGCATGAGCTCCACGTTTTCCCAGGTAAATCACTCGTGTTTTGTGTCTCAAATTGAACCCAAGAATAATAATAATGACATTTTGAATGAGGAAGCCTATATCAGTCAACCTAAGGGATTTGAACATCCTCACCACGTGGACCATGTCTACAAATTGAAGAAGGCCCTGTATGGACTGAAACAGGCTCCACGGGCATGGTACGGTAGGTTAGCTGACAATCTGATAAACTTGGGCTTCAAACGAGGTGAGGTTGATAAAACTCTTTTCATTCAAAAACTGAAATATGATATTTTGATCTGTCAAGTGTATGTAGATGATATTATTTTCAGTGCTTCATCTCAAATGCTTGTGAATAACTCTGTGGATTTCATGTCATCACAATTCGAAATGAGCACGGTAGGAGAACTAACTTTCTTTCTTGGATTGCAAGTTAAGCAATTACATGATGGTATATTGTGATAACTCAAGTGTTATAGACATGTCTAAGAATTCTGTTCAACACTATCAAACAAAACACATAGACATAAGACGTCACTTTATTCGAGATTTGGTTGAAAAAGGCATAATTCGATTGGAATTTGTTAGGACTGAGAATCAACTGCTGATATATTCACGAAACCTTTGGACTTCGAGAGATTTTTCAATCTTCGGAAGTCTCTCAGCATGTGCGTACAATAATCACACACACATGTTGTCATTGGTGTTGTCAACACTTGTGACAACACCATTTTTGCATGTATGTTTTTAGGATGTTAGGCATATTGCATAATCATAACCATCCTATTTATTTGTGTAATGTCTGAACAGCGAAGGCAATTTCTGAAAGGTACTCTCTAAGTGTTCATACTTCCAATCAAATGTTGAGGAATAAATTATGCTCAATCCAAGGCATCAAGTAGTTGAGGATATTCATGGAAATCATGATCTTGTCTAAAGTGAAAAAGTGACTTGGAAAATGCGAGCATAAGGAGAAAAACAGAAAAGAGGTAAATAAAAAAATTGTTTAGAAGAAAATGAAAAAAGCTACCTAGAGGAGTCCATTGAAGACCGTTCTTCTAGTGCGGGAGCTACCACTTCTAAGTAAAAATAGTAATGGAAAAAGCTACATAGGGGAGTCCATTGAAGACCGTTCTTCTAGTGTGGGAGCTACCATTTCTGTATCAAAATAAAATTTTATGAAAGTTTGAATAAAACTCAGTGGTGTTGCCAGGAGGTGTTGCCAACACTAAGTTCAAACACTGCACAATTTATACACTGCCTGACATTTTGAAAAATTCATCATATTGGAGGCATATGTAGGACATGCATATTGACTTTTGTTTCGTGAATCCATCATGTGCAGTGACATATCAGTATCTGACCTATGACGGTTGATAAAAACATTGATTACCTAAATTTTGAATTTATGTGACTACTTGTGTCAATGGGTTATAATCGACGTGAGTTTCACTGGATATTCTTTTGAAATCGTCGTAACACGAGTTTGAATCAATTTTACCGTTTGATTTTGGGATTAAACCATAATTAGTTTTTTTTGGGGGTAAATTTCGAAAATATTACATTTACAGTGTGGATTGTTCAGAACTGAAAGAGTGAATCAATGTGATTTTTTTTGGAGCAAGAGTATATATGTTTTGTTACCATTGAATTCGTGATAATTACTCTTGCTTATTTTCACTTACTCTCGCATCTTTCATTGCTCTCGTAATTTCTTTGTGGGTTTTTGTGCATAACTCCTGAAATACCTCTATAATTTTCTCTCATATTCTACAGGTGGCTGAGTAGATGATGCTTTTGGAAGTTGGCTTACATTCTGTCCAAAAAGGGGGAGTAGGAGGACCAAAAATGCAAAAGAATGATGCTGAACTATCTGGAGTTGCTGAGATTGAATTAATACTTATACTCTGTCTTTAATGCTGTTTTTGGGTTGCTTTGCGTGATTCATGAATTTCTCATTCGTATGTCTTCTTATGTTTTCAGGTGTTCTAATGATGGTGTTGACAACACTGTCAACAATACCAGTGCTCTAACATGTTTAATTCAGGGGGAGATGAACTTTAACTCAGGGGGAGATACAGTCTAATGCAGGGAGAGCTTAACTGACTGTGATGCTTAACAAGATTATCATTTTTGGATGTTTTGTCCAGAAAGGCAAAAAGGGGGAGATTGAAAGGAATATTTTATTCCTTTATTATTTTGTTAAATTGATAATATCAATTTAAGATTTTGCCTTTCTAGATTAAAAGATTCTATTTGATTTATTTCTAGATTATAATATTTTGCTTGATTTATTTCTAGATGATAAGATCTTGATTGATTTACCTATAGATATTATGTTGTTTTTAATATGATTTTTATCTCCAAGATATTTTATCCTTGTTTGAAAGTATTTTATAACTAATGAAAATATTATTTTCATATTTTTCTAGGACTCTTTTTCTAGGTCAAGCATGGAATATAAATAAGTGAGCTTCACAACCATACAAGTGGAGAAGGGAGAGAAAAGATTTGTGTGATTCCAGAGACTTTTCAGAGAGTTGGTAGAGAGAAGGCTTTTAGAGAGAGAAGAGGAAGGAGAGAGTTGTAGAGAGACAAGGGGCTTTTAGAAAGGAGAGAGTTTGAGAGAAGAGAGTCTTTTTCGTTTGAAGCCTTTCGTGTGAGTCTTTTGGTGTGACTCTTTCGTGAGGTCGGCAGAGTAGCGCATGCATAGAAGAAAAATACAAAAACCGAACCTATATTTTGAGGAGACGTTTTTGTGTGATCGGTTGATCACTTTACAGCGTATGAGAGCTGCTGGAAATTTCTGAACACACTGAGAGTTCAGATATTGAAGATTTTCGTGTTGAAGATTTTGTGTGATTGATTCACATATACCGTGTTGCCGATTAGTATTGCCAACACTCAAGAACAACACTGACGCAGAGTGTTGATCGAAGAGTGTCTTCGTTTGGTTTTAAGCAACACGCTTTTTGTTTTTATGCATCTAGTCTTTATGTGGTTTATTTTGATGCATTTTTAATTCCTTGGAGTGTCAAGGAATTTGGTTTTGTTTTCTCACTAGTATTGTTTTGGTGTAAACGATTTACATATTTTTCTAGTGAAATTTTTTGCCATGAGGCATCGCACAAGTATTCGTACTTGTGCATAATTTAAATCTGATATTAATTTATTAAATTATATTTGTGTGTTAATACTTAATTTCCGCTGCATGTTGTGTGCTCGTGTTAACAACACCAGAGCACAACACTAACTTCTGATACACACACATTATAATGTTTTAATTAATTTTCTGTACGTTTATGAACAACAATTCCTTTCAGTTTTAAATTCCAATATATTTTCTTTCACTTTCCCAACTATGAGTGATGATTTTAGTGTTGATCAAAAATAAGTTCATGGTAAGCTAAATCTAATATGTCAACGTGAAGAGGAAGAATTATTGGTGAAGTAAGATTGTTTATATTTTGTATATTCTTTCTATATTTCTTTTTCATTTAGCTAACTTCTTTTTATTGTAGGTATAAAAATGAATTATTTGTTGTTCTCAATTTACATCAAATGTTTGGTTATATATACAAAAAAAATGCAAGATAATTAAATTTAAACTTTAAAATATCATTTCCAAGGTACGATCTCTTACTTACTAAATATATTAGTTGCAGACAACTTACACTTTGGTGTAAGTTTTTGGCGTTGTTGCTGGGGAGGTATTAATTAAGTTTAAATTTGTTATTTATGTTTTACTATAAATATTATGTTGTTTTTACTTGTATGAGTATTTGGATTCGTAAACAAAGTGGTAGACTTATTCGAATATCTGAAAATATTTTAAACATGGATGATGATTCTAATAATCAAGATAATAATAATAATAATAATAATCAACTAAATGATCAAGAAAGAACACTTAGGCACCTTATGAATTCAATTAGAACTAGTGCACCATCTTTTTTATTATTTCCACCCGATGCGTCTAATTTCAATTTTAAACCTCAAATTACTCAACTTTTACCAAATTTTCATGGCTTAGATTCTGAAAATCCATATTTACATCTAAGAGAATTTGATGAAATTTGTAACACTTATAATGATCAAAATTGTAACATGAATATAGTTCGATTAAAGCTTTTCCATTTTTCTTTGAAAGATAAAGCTAAAACATGGCCACGAAATTTGAGATCAAGTTCAATAAGAATGTGGGAAGAAATGTAACAATAATTTCTCAAAAAAAATTTCCCTTCCCATAGAACAAACTCTTTTAAAAGATAAATTACAACTTTTTCTACATATAAAAAAAAAGAGAAATATTTTATCAATGTTGGGATAGATATAAAGAATTACTTAATACATGCCTTCATCATAGTTTTGAAATTCACTTTTATGAAGATCTAATACCTAAAGATAGGAAAATGATAGAATTCAAGTGTAATGGAACTTTTGAAAATAAAAACCCAAATGAAGCTATGGAGTATTTGGATTCATTAGTAGAAAAATGTTCAAAATTGGGAACCACCAACAACTAAAATCAATAATTCAACAAATGAGGGTGTTATCTATAATCTTAAAGATGATATAGATATTCAAGCTAAACTTGCATCTTTAGCAAGAAAAATCGAGTCATTAGAAATGAAAAAGAATGGTCAATTTAAAAGTATTCAATAAATTGTTTGTCATATATGTGATACACATGATCATTCTACAAAAGATTGTCCAACATTACCTTCATTTAAAGAACGTCTCCATGAACAAGCAAATTATGTTAACAATTATAAAAAAACTAATATTAGATTCTTTTTCACAATCATATAATCTTAGATGGAAAAATCATCCTAATTTTAGTTGGAGGAATGATAATAATACACAACTTTCACAACAACATTTTCTAAATAACCAAAATCATCAAAGTTATATTTCCTATGTCATACCTCCAAGAAAAAATTTTGAAGACGTAATTTATGCATTTATCCAAAACCAAGAATCTATCAATATTCAAAACAGTCAATCTATAAGTGATTTAAAAGAAACTCTTGCAAAATTTGCATCTGCACTTATATTCATGAAAAAGAAAAATTTCCATATCAACCTCAACCTAATCCTAAAAATCAAAATCAAGAGTTAAATAATAATAAAATTGATCAAATAAAATATGTTATTACCCTTAGAAGTGGTAAAATAGTTAATGATCTATATAGCAACAAAAACAAGAATTGTTTAAATTCAAAGAGTAAGGATTATGATCTTGATACTTTTGAGAAAGATGATACCTTAAATTCTAAGAATAAGATGGTGAATGATAAATCATCTGGAATAGTAAATGAGTCAAATAAACCTCCCCCGTTTTCTCATGCATTAATAAACCATAAAAAACAAAAGAATGATTTTGATATGTATGAAGTTTTTAAACAAGTAAAGATGAATATTCCAGTATTAGATGTTATTAAACAAGTACCTTCCTATGTAACATTTTTAAAAGACTTATGTACTGTGAAGAGAAAATTTCATTCAAAGAAGAAAGCATTCTTGGCTGACCAAAAAAGTTTTATTCTTCAAAATAATTCTAATTTAAAATATAAAGATCCTGGTTGTCCAACAATTTCATGTATTATTGGAGAAAATAAAATTAAAAAATCTTTGTTAGATTTGGGAGTGAGTATAAATTTACTTCCTTATTCAGTTTATGAAAAACCTACTTTAGGATAATTAAAACAAATTCTGTTGCTTTCTTACTGGTGGATAGGTCAATCAAAATATCTAGAGGTATTGTAGAAGATCTGTTCGTTTAATTTGATAAATTCATATATCATGTAGATTTTATTGTTTTGAATACACAACCAATAGAAGTACATAATGAAATTCCAGTAATATTTGGACGATCATTTCTAGCAACTTCAAATGCTTTAATTAATTGTCGAAATGGAATAATGAAATTGTCTTTTGGAAATATGACTCTAGAACTTAATATGTTCAATTTATGTAAATAACCAAGTATTAATGAAAATGAATATGATAATGAAATAGAAACAATTTTGGAAGAAGATATACAAGAAGAAAACCTGAATCAACAATTTGAAGTTTTTTCAATTGAAAGTTTTGAGTCTGAAAATAATTTTAAAGAAGATGACAATACAAAATTTGACTTAAAAGTTTTACCATTAGAATTGAAATATGTATTTCTTGGAAAAATAAAATTTTTCCTGTTGTAATTTCTTCCACTGTTCTACCAAATCAAGAAGATTTAATTAAATTACTTAAAAAATATAAAAATGCAATTGGATGGACTTTGAAAGATATAAAAGGTATAAATCCTTTAATTTGCACACATAGAATTCACATGGAAGAAAACGCTAAAACATATCAACAACCACAAAGAAAATTAAATTCAAATATGAAAGAAGTTGTTAAGAATAAAGTATTAAAACTCTTAAATGCAGGAATTATCTATCCAATCTAAGATAGTAAATGGGTAAGTCCAACAAAAGTAGTACCTAAAAAGTCATACATCACTGTTATAAAAAATGAAAATGGAGAGTTATTACAAGCTAGGATTCCATCTAGTTGGCGTATGTGTATTGATAATAGAAAATTAAATAATGCAACTAGAAAAGTCATTTCTCAATCCCATTTTTAGATCAAATTCTAGAAAAAGTAGCAAATAATTCTTATTAATGTTTTCTTGATGGGTATTCGGGGTATTATCAAATACCTATATCATTAGAAGATCAAGAAAAAACTACTTTCACTTGTCCTTTTGGAACTTTTGCATTTAAAATAATGTCATTTGGTTATGTAATGCTCCTGCTACTTTTCAAATATGCATGTAAATATTTTTGGTGATATGATTGAAGAATTTGTAGAAGTTTTTATGGATGATATAACTGTTTTTGGAAACTTATTTGAAAATTTTCTTAAAAACCTAGAAAAAGTATTAGAAAGATGTGAAGAAAATAATCTTGTTTTAAATTGAGAAAAATGTAATTATATGATTAAATATGAGATTGTTTTAGGATATGTGATATCTGAAAAAGGAATTGAAGTTGATAAAACCAAAGTTGATATTATTGATAATTTAACATCACAAAAAAGATCAAATAAGTTCGATCATTCTTGGGTCATGCAGGATTTTATAGAAGGTTTATAAAAATTTCATCATAATATCTAAACCAATTTCAAATCTTTTAACAAAATATACACAATTTGAATGGACTCAGAAACGTAAAAAGGCTTTTAAAAAAATAATTAATCTTTTAATTACATTACCTATTTTACAACCTCCAGATTGGTCTTTACCATTTGAATTAATGTATGATGCAAGTGATTATGCTATAGGAGCTATGTTAGGGCAAAGAAAATAAGAAAACCTTATGCAATCTATTATGCTAGTAGAATCTTAAATAGTGCCCAAATAAATTATTCAACTTCTGAAAAAGAATTACTTTCAATAGTAATTGCATTAGATAAGTTTCGATCTTATTTAATTAGTTCTACTAATATTGTTTACACTGATCATTTTGCCGTAAAATATTTATCAAATAAACAAGATACTAAGCCAAGATTAATACGATTGATCTTATTGTTAAGAATTTGATATTATAATTAAAGATAAAAAATAAAAGAAAATATCATAACCGATCATTTATCTAAAATAATGACTAAATCATCTCGTAATGAATTATCAATAAATGAAAATTTTCCAGATGATCAGTTGTTTTATGCTACTATTATGCCATAATTTGCTAACATTATAAATTTTCTTGTGACAAATAAAATGCCTTCTCATTGGAAATCACAGGATAAGAATAAATTCTTGAAAGAGATAACAAATTTTTATTGGGATGATCCTTACTGTTTTAAATATTGTCCTGACCAAATTTTTCGACGATGCGTACCCGACAATGAAGTAAGTAATGTTATTAAATTTTGTTATTTTGAGGCATGTGGAGGTCATTTTTCATCCAATAAAACAGTTACAAAAATTTTACAATGTGGATTTTATTGACCGTTTTTATTCAAAGATATGCATTTATTTTGTAAATCTTGTGAAAACTATCAGAAGATGAGATCGATTTCAAAATGAAACACGATGTCTTTAATCCAATAATAATTATTGAAATATTTGATAGTTGTGGGATAGATTTTATGGGTCCATTTCCATTATCTTTTGGATTTACCTACATTTTAGTCGTTGTTGATTATGTTTTAAAATGGATTGAAATAATTGCATGTAGAACTAATGATCATAAGGTTGTTACAAAATTTTTAGAAGAAAATATTTTTAGTCGATTTGGAATACATAGAGCAATAATTAGTGATAGGGGAAGTCATTTTATAAATAAATCATTTTCTTCTTTGTTAAGAAAATATAACATTACACATAAAGTTTCTACCACATATCATCTTCAAAGTAATGGTTAAGTTGAACTCGCAAATAGAGAAATAAAGCAAATTTTAGAAAAAAGTTAATCCAAATCCAAAAGATTGGTCTTTAAGATTAACTGATGCATTATGGACATATAGAACTGCATTTAAAACATCATTATGGATGTCACCATATAGGTTAATTTTTTGTAAGCATTGTCATTTACCGGTTGAACTTGAACATAAAGCTTAATGGTCAATTAAAGCATTTCATATTAATTTAGATGATGCATATAAATTAAGAAAATTGTAATTAAATGAACTTGAAGAATTAAGAAATGATGCATATGAAAATTCAAAGATTTATAAAGATAAAATTAAAGCCTTTCATGATAAAAATATTATGATAAAGTAATTTGAAATTGGACAAAAAGTTTTACTTTATAATTCTCATTTGTATTTATTTCCAGGAAAACTAAGATCAAGATGGTCAGGACCATTTATAGTTAAATTTGTTTATCCTCATGGTGTTATTGATATTGAAAATCTTAAAGCTAGATGTGAGCGACTAAGGTTGATGATGCCATATGGCATACCGAATGATGTCGTTTGATAATTGAAGCAAAAGTCTGATTGGTTTGGGGAAGCAAGTGAAATAATAGTAGGACATATGCCAAGATTTGGTAAAGGCACATATGCCAAAAAGCAAAGAGCTAAACGTATAGGAATGACATCAATGAATAGAGAAGATAAATATATATATATATATATACACACAATTTAGTCTTGGGAATCTGACGTTAAAAGACTATATTTGCCAATTTATAAGAAAATTGGATGAGAAACATATCTGCGACTAATAGAAGGCATTACTGAACGTAAAATCAGATGAAGATGTGAGCCACAATCACAACTACGCTGTATATATGTGTTTTAATTTTATGTCATTTTTATTTTAGTTTAATAATAATAATTTCATGTTTAAATATTGGCTTTTGGCATGTTACGCTTATAAATTCATATGCTACAGAAAACATATTTCTCAACATGTCAACATCAACAGTAAGTAAAATACAAAATATTTGTGTATTTTGTGATTCTAGTGCAAGAAATGATTCAATTTATGAAGAAGTAGCAGAAAAGCTTGGAATAACACTTGCTAAAAAAAGATTCATTTGGTATATGGTGGTGAAGTTGGTCTCATGGGAAAAGTTGCAAAACTTGTGCATACAGGTGGAAGAGAAGTCTTATGTATTATTCCGATTACTTTAGCCAATCTTATTGGACCAACAATAGGAGAAGAAATGAAAGTGGACAACGTATATGAACAAATTACTTAAATGATAGAAAATTCAGATGCCTTCTTTGCTTTGCCAGGAGGTTTCGGTACTTTAGAGAAAATATTTCACACTATTTTCTGGGCACAATTAATTATCCACCATAATCCAATTGGTTTGTTAAATATTAACAACTATTGTGATAAACTATTATCGTTTCTTGATGATGTTGTGGAACATGGATTTATTTCATTAGCTTCACGAAGGATGTTAGTTTCTGCTACAAGTAGAGGTGAACTTATTGATTTATTGCAAGGATTTATTCATGAACCAGATCCATTCTTATCCCAAATTAATTGGCCAACCTCCAAGAGTAAGAAAAGAAAATTCATGTGATGCTAAACTTGTGATTCAACGGTATGTTTTAATGTTTTTTTAAGGTATGAATAATCTATTCTTCTTCTTCTTTTTTAGTTTTTTTAATAATAATAGTAATAATAATAATAGTTTTTAGTTTCAATGTTGAGTAAGGTGTCAGTAAAATGCACCTGAGACGCATTAGTTAATAAGTATTGGAAAATCACAAAAACTACTATTACAACTACATGACTATAATAAAATTTATGATATTTTCTCTCATTTGGCCTATAAATAGAGGCCTTGTGTTAGCTTGAGGAGTATCATATTCCATTGCAAAATAAAGTCTGCGTATTAGTGTGGAAATAAAAGTTTTAAGTTCCAATATATTTTCTTTCACTTTCCCAACTATGAGTGATGATTTTAGTGTTGATCAACAAAAATTTAATGGCAAGCTAAATCTAATATGTCAAGGTGAAAATGATGAATTCTTGGTGAAGTAAGATTGTTTATATTTTGTATATTATTTCTATATTTCTTTTCATTTAGCTAACTTCTTTTTATTGTAGGTATAAAAATAAATTATTTGTTCTTATCAATCAATATCAAATGCTTGGTACCATTGAAGTGGTTATTTTGATTTGTTGTTTAATTTTGATACAATAAATATTTTATCAATTATTATTATATATATAATATTAAAACATATATTTCATTTAGAGGAAAGCCTTGTTCCGCCGGTTATTTTAAATGCAATATTATGATTTAATACTAACATCTAACAATCTAACATTTGCCTTATTGCAACTAACATTTACATTATTTCATCTAACTTATATATGTAAATATATTAAACTATATATTTCATTTAAGCGATAACGTGGCTCTGCTGGTTATTTTAAATGAAATATGATGATTTAAGTTAACCTTTGCTTATAAGCAATTTTTCTTTATATGTATATATAATTTGGGTACCATATAATAATTGTTGGTTAATCCGATAATTAAAAGTGGAAACCATATTACATACATGTATATTTACTTATTTTATTTTTTGGGGCCATTATAGTGGTTTCCTTTCATGCTTGTAATTTTTATTAAAAAATCTTATGGAACTCAAGAATAATCCTTAAACTTTGATAATTTCATAATTTGTGTATTTCTCGTTTTCATTAAGTTTTTAAAATTAAAACTATAAACATATTATTAAAAAAAACAAAAAATGTAAGATATTAAATTTAAACTTAAAAATATCATCTCCATGGTACGATCTCTTACTTACTAAATATATACTTGCAAACAACCTACATTTGGGTAAATAACAATTTAAGTTGTAGCACTTACCCTTTCCCTACAGTTGGCCTATCCCCGGCAGAGATAATACTATCTGTTAAGATTTGATGTCACTCTTTTACGGCCCACTTAGCCAACTAGATCAAGCGGCGCAACATCATCAGCTTGACGCATGAAAACTTCCCAGGAGGTCTCCAATCCCAATACTACTCACTCATGCACGCTTAACCTAACAGCCGGCAAGGCTAACAACAACAAAACTAAATCCAAACTCATCATAGTAACATCAAATAACCATACAAATACACGGGACATCTCCCCGATAAAAAGACTTTGATATAAAACTAACCCAAAAAAAAGAATAATTGGGAAACTTCAACTCTGAAAACGAAAAATCCTATCTCACTCACGAGCTCCACGGGTAGAATCTCCGCCTAGTGCTGCAAAACTTCTCGTCTGACCTACAATGATACCCAACAGCAACGACAATAGCCCCTATAATAAAATAATGATGAAACAATTAAACAACAATAACGATAATCATAAATCATGCATAAACATATAATAAAATGAAATATACAATGCATGAACAAGACTCAAAAACAAAGGAGAAAATAAGCCAATAAACGGTAAAATAACAACAATAATAATGCTCGAGCAACAACACACAGAGGAGCTACATCGTCATGTATATAAACCGTGTTGGAATTATTTTGTGGGCTCACATAATTTAATTAATTGTACATGGACAAGCTATCTAATAAAGGACCCAATAAAGTGATCTAATTAATTATGGGTTTCCAAAGTATTAAATAAATTGGTATAGTCCACCTTATGTGTAGAAACCCAGCCCAATTAGGTCTTGTATGATGGGTTGAAGACTCATAAGGTTATATAAGGTTATGGTCCCCAAGGCACAGAGAATATAACACAGAATACATACGGCACACGTATTCTAGATCTCTCTCCTTCTCCCATCAAAGGCAAGAATAAGGTGGTCGATTCTCTGTTGCCTTGGAAGATCCATAACTCTGACGCTATATCAATCAATGGATTCTGGTACGTGTTTACTGTTATTCATATTTTCTGATAATTCGACATGAATTTCTGACGTGTTGTGATATATGGATTTAATCACATGATTTATAGATTTTTTTATTTAATCTCCAACAAGTGGTATCAGAGCCACGTTCATGTTGAATTATGAGAATTTTTTTTATTGATGGATCGAAATAGAAAGTATGTTTAATTCCCAGATCTTAGGCGATTTTGTAGTCTATAATTTTTTTGGATTCAGATCAGATTTTTCTGAAAATTTTCTTAATTTAGATCTGAATAAATTCATGTCTTTGGATCTACAATTTTCGAATTTTTCATTCCAAAAAATTCAGATTTATTTTCAAAAAAAAAATCAAAAATCTGAAAAAATCGATTTTCCGAATTCGGAATAGAGCCGCCGGATTTTGGGCCAATCGAACGTTTTCCGGCAACTTTCCGGCGGCGAATGTTTGGGCGTTTTCTTTCCCATCTCCTCACGCCCATATTAGTATGGTTTATCGATCAAAAACCGCCGCGACGTGATCGAATTTTGCGACTGAATCCTGGAAACTCTGGCCGCGCGAATTCCATCCATTTTTGAAGGATTTCGATCGATTTTTGGCTGATTGTTGGTCGGAGATGGTAGGGTAGTGGTCGGCCGTTGTAAGTAGATTCTGGGTCATGGTCGCCGTCGACTGTTTCGGCTGGAGGAGCTGGCGGCGGCGCTTTTTTGTTGGGGTTAGTGTTATTTCGAATTTTGGGATTTTTTGGTGATTTAAGGCTTTGTTTGGTTGTCTAAATTTTGAAATCCAGAATTTTGACCATTTATTAAATTTTGACTTCCGCAATTCTGATTTGTGAAATTAAATTCGACCATTTCAAAATTTAATTGCATGAAATAAAATTAAAATGGAATTATTCGTTATTTTATTGTCATTGTTTATTTCGATAAAATATTCGTGGATGAATAATTATGAGGTACAAATATTTTATTTCTTGCAAATTTGGTCTCCATACTTTATTTGGCCCAATTAAAGTAAATTAAATTTTTTTGTGAAAATTTTTGATAAGTTGATATCTTGTATCTGAAATTTGGTTAAATTTAAATTACATGTTAATAAAATATTTTTTGAGATATGCACATATTGTTCAAGTTCAAAATAAATTGTGTTTCAATTTATGCGAAAAATAGTCGGCCCAAAGGAAGATTATTTTTTGGCCAAATTTCAAACATAATAAGATTTTAAAGTACATCTAGATCTATGCGGAAATTAATCGGCCCCAAAGGAAGATTATTTTCTGCCCAGATTTTAGATTCAAAATATCTTTTTCAAGTGCATTTATATCTATGCGAAAAATAGCCGGCCCAAAGGAAGACTATTTTTTGGCCAGATTGCAGACTTAAAAAAAATTGTGTTTATATCTATGCAGAAAATAATCGGCCCAAAGGAAGGTTCTTTTTTGACCAGATTATAAGCACATATTTATGTGATCTTAAAGCGTGTCAAAACTATGCAGAAATTAATCGGCCCAAAGGAAGATTATTTTCTTGACAGATTGTAGACACATTATATGATATTAAATTGTGTTAAATTTATGCGAAAAATGATCGGCCCAAAGGAAGGTCGTTTTCTGGCCAAATTTTAGCACAATATGTGGTACTAAATATGTGATAATTTCGGATTTATCCATGCATGCAATTGTCGGTCCAAAGAAAGTCATATTGTTGGTCGGATTTATTATCAATATTTAATCACCATGATGTTTGATTGTACTACTTACAAATTGTTATTTTTGTTCAAAGACTAAATATCAATGTTGTGCCAGGTATTTTTTTTATGGGTCCACCACCAGCATGCTTATATCTTGTGACTTATTTAATTTAAATATATACATGGACTATATTTTATTGTGAGTTTTTGTTCTATTTTGTTATAGCATCTTCTATATCTGCCAATCTGAACAACATTTCAGTGCTTAATGGCTCAAACTTCAAGAAATTGAAAGAGCATGTTATGATAGTGCTCGGCTGCATGGATTTGGACCATGCGCTAAGGGAAGATCGCCCCGCACTTTTGACCAGTTCAGGAACTGCTGATCAAAAGGGTTCTTTGGAAAAGTGGGAGCGATCAAATCGCATGAGTCTAATGATTATGAAACATTCCATTCCAGATACTATAAGGGGTGCAATTCCTGAAGAAAATGATGCCAAAAAAGTTCCTTACTCAAATAGCAAATCGTTCCGCTGCAAACGAAAAGGTCGAAACAAGTACTATTCTAACTAAACTTGTCTCAATGCGGTACAAAGAGAAAGGGAACATAAGGGAGTACATAATGGAAATGTCAAATCTTGTAACTCGACTAAAAGCATTCAAGTTGGAATTGTCGGAAGACATAGTCATGCATTTAGTCTTGATCTCTCTGCCTGCGCAATTTAATCAATTCAAAATAAGTTATAATACCCAGAAAGAAAAGTGGACTTTGAATGAGCTTATTGCGCAGTGCGTTCAGGAGAAGGAGAGATTGAAACAATATATGATTGAAAGTGCTCACTTGGCATCTAACTATCAAGGTAATTGCATCAATAAGAAAAGAAAATTGATCAATAAGGAAGGGAACTCTGGGACTTCACATCATATGGAGCAACAGAAACAAGATAAAGTGATCACTTGTTTCTTTTGCAAAAAGACTGATGGGCATGTGAAGAAAGATTGTCCCAAATGCGCCAATTGGCGTGCAAAGGGTTGCCTAAAGAGCCGGTTGCCAACAGATAGTGAAAGATACATCTTATGGAAAATGACAATAAAACTGTTGGTGTTTTTTTTTAAAGCTTTATTTAGGAAATGAGTTTTTTATTTTCTAATATTTGAATTTGAAAAAAAAAAAACGAAATTTGATTTTAGTTTCATGTTTGGACAAATCAAGTTTTTCCTTTATCCATGTTGTGTTTTCATTTTTTCGAAATTTAAATATGTTTGGTATGAGTTCTTTGATTGATAAGCTTGATA
Source organism: Primulina tabacum (assembly GCF_025594145.1). Classification (NCBI taxonomy): domain Eukaryota; kingdom Viridiplantae; phylum Streptophyta; class Magnoliopsida; order Lamiales; family Gesneriaceae; genus Primulina; species Primulina tabacum. Next base: position 2,502,189 of record NC_134566.1, read on the forward strand.
AATTGAACATCAATATTTTAAATGACATTGACATTATGCATGCATGAAATTTTGAAATTAAATGTAAATTAATTTCGTATGTTGACTTTAGTGGGAGTGAGTAAATTGGAAAGTCAACATTGAGAAGAATATATTGAGGTTTATGTCCACATATGTGGTGGTATAAATTTTATCAGGTGGTAATCTTATTCGGATATATAGAGAACATTGTTTAGATATTGTGAACATCATTAGAATGTTGGGCAGATATTTAAGAAACCCGACATTGGATTATTAATCGGGTTATGCGGTACATAAAGTGAACTAAGGATTTTATGCTCACACATCGGAAATCTGACATTTGGAAATAGTTGGATATTTGGAATCCGAATAAAGTTGCGGAATTTTATCACCGGTAATGATCATTGGTCTAAGAAACCATTGAGGATCAATTGTGATAATAAAGCCGCTATATTATACTTAAAGAACAACTGAAACTTGTCAAAGTCAAAATATATTGACATGAAGTTTCCAGTTGGAAGGAAATAATTCAGAGTGGTTATGTTTCAATTGAGCATGTTATTGCAAAATCTATAATTGCGGATGCGGTTGTCATGGGTTGGCCACCCAAGATTTTTTGGGCATGTGACACACATTGGTGTTGTCCATATAGTTGATATGCATGTACAGTGGGAGTTTGTATTCGGTTTGAGCATTGACTCATTTGACATGATTTAAGTTTCTGTATAGACTAAGGTTTATTTGAATTACTCTGAAATAAAGTGATGACTTTCATTGCAGTTTAGCATTTGGTTGAAAGTCTGTTATTGGACTCTTTGAGTCTTTAGGAGGACCAGTTGGAAATACATGTTTTATTCTTGGATCACATTTATGTATCTCCATGCTACACATCCATACTTGATCTATGTTATTGATTATGCTAATATTGTGATCATTGATGGGTCTAGTGATTTTAAATGTAGCGATGACTGATTTGGTTCAATATTGGTGTAGTTGATAGACCAGATTGTTAAGGAATATTTTGTTTTAGATAGCAAGAGCTCAATCCAGTTTTTGCATGTACAATATCCGGATAACTTATGTGGCCCAAGTAGGAGATTGTTGGAATTATTTTGTGGGCTCACATAATTTAATTAATTGTACATGGACAAGCTATCTAATAAAGGACCCAATAAAGTGATCTAATTAATTATGAGTTTCCAAAGTATTAAATAAATTGGTATGGTCCACCTTATGTGTAGAAACCCAGCCCAATTAGGTCTTCTATGATGGGTTGAAGACTGCTAAGGTTATATAAGGTTATGGTCCCCAAGGCACAGAGAATATAACACAGAATACATACGGCACACGTATTCTAGATCTCTCTCCTTCTCCCATCAAAGGCAAGAATAAGGTGGTCGATTCTCTGTTGCCTTGGAAGATCCATAACTCTGATGCTATATCAATCAATGGATTCTGGTACGTGTTTACTGTTATTCATATTTTCTGATAATTCGACATGAATTTCTGGCGTGTTGTGATATATGGATTTAATCACATGATTTATAGATTTATTTTATTATGCGAGATGTGCCATGTTATATCCAATTAACACCCACGACTCGGCCTCCATATGGCCAATAACAATACAACAGGAAGACATAATAACGAATGGCGTATGATGTCAATATTTCAAATGCATATCACACAGAAAATACATCAAGACATTTGCAATCATATTTTCAGTGGGTGAGTTAGGCTCGAAAGTCACTCGCTGATTCCGAAATAACCATGTGTCTTCGGAATAAAATATAACAAAATAACGGTTAATAAGAATGATAGGCTCAACGTGTAAGTCATAATATCATGCCCTGAACTAAACACCATAATATGTCAAATAAATAAACATGTAAATCAACAAGATATTTAATTCACACAATTTATATAATTCACATAATTACATGAAAACTTAAATATAAGTAAATATAATTTATAATTTACCGCCGTATGTTACCGAACTGTAACATACCTAAACTGACTTTGAACAAAGACCCAACAACAATTAACTTTCCTTCAAAATCCTCGGCATAAAATGAGTAAATATTCATAAGACCAAATAAATTCACCAATAACAACAAATAATTTAATTTATTTAACTATAATTCCAAAAATTCTCAATGTTGAACATTATAGCCACAATTCTCCAACAAAGCTAAAATAATCCAACTTGTTTCAAAAAATTACTAAAATTGAAACTATTTACTAAATATTCAAACTATATTTAAATAATACAATTTTGTCCCAATATTCCCAATATTACATCAGAAGACATCAACGTGAAGTTCAATCATTTCTACATGCTCTTACACATGAAAACATAATCCTTGAGCAACACTGTTTGATACAGTTTCTAGATTCAACACTAAATGGTATAAAATCTATATCTAACTCATTATTGATTCATATCAATATCCGTCAATTGGAAATGAAAGAAAATTGAACATCTAAGTTTGTCTAGTAGAAAGCATATTCAAAATCGCAATCGTTTGTGCCCAGAATTTACTAGACACAAGATAACAAACCAATTCGTAGGTAGAAATCTGTAACAAAGCAATTTAAAAAAAAAACACGCATAAATATCTCGATTTTTAATGGAATTAAACGATTATTGTTTCATTTCAAAGTAAGATAAAAGCTCTATAACTTTCATTGGAACAATATATCTAGAATCCCACTTCATATAGCTCATATCCTCGAAATTCAGTAGGTTTTCTTCTCACCACAAACAATCACAGAATACAGTTTTGACACATTCTAATAGATATTTTTTTTATCAAATCCATAACTTATTGAAATTCGATTATTCCAGTGATAAATAAAAGCCAACATAAAGTACTATAAGTTTAATTTGAACCAAAACTACAAATCGCGATAACCCAAAAATCAGACACGTTCAACAAAAAATGTCAACATTGAAACAAAAATAAAATTCCATGAATAAATTTGAAACCCTAGGCTTAGAGATTAGCTTTAGTGAACTCCTATTGAAATGAAGCCAAGTTCGAACTATAAAAGCTTGAAAGAACATAAAATGATGAGAAGAAAGAAGTTGGAAAAAGAAGCGCAGCAGCATTAGGGGAACTCGCTTCTCGTTTGTTCTTGCTTCAATCGGTTGCTGAGCTGTTGGACTGCTTCAGTTCAGATCAACCGTGCTTCTCCGGCCATCAAGGAGCAGTAAAGCGATGGGAGATGGTGGACACGATGGTGGAAAAGTTTAGTGCATGGGAAGAGGCGGTTTGCTTGGGAGAGAAGGGTTAGGGGATTGGGGCTTGGGTTTCTAATTTCTTCTTCTCCCCTTTAGTAAAAAATAGTAACTCATGTCCATTTAACCTGATTTTGTATTTATGTTGCTCTTGTGTCTTATTTAGATTTCAGATATATTTTATATCGTTTAAATTCTATGATATTCTAAAATCAATATTTTAACAGACTTTCTAAATATATTTGGTAAAATTAATTATTTTAATTTAACAACTCAATAATTATTCTAATTATGCCAAATTATCGAATAATTAATTCTAGGGCCTTACATAATTTTTTTGACAAATTTACCCCAATTTTGATTTGACTTTAAAAACTCAAATATAATATTTTTGCATGTTACCGACTAGAACTTTTATGTTCTAAATATTTTTCATATTTTTTTACCAACTATAAATAAAATATTAAATATTATACTTAAAATTTAATATTTAATATTTTAACCTAAGATTTATAGGAGTACAAAAATATTTCTCGATTAATTTTACAAACACAAAAAATGTTGGGATGTACAAAATTTTGATTTACCGATATTTTTTTAAATTTTGGGATAAAATATAAAATATATTACAATTATTATTTTTGTAATTAAATATCAATTTTTTAAAAATATCTAAAAAATGTAGAACATAAAATATTAATTTGAATTTTACTAATTTACATAGATAATTTTAAAATTAACTCATATATATTTTGTTTTATTTATAGGTTTATTGGGATTGTATTAGAATTTAGACGGGGCTGAATAATTTTTTTTTAAAAATTTTCTAATTTTTGAACCGTTCTCAACTGTTTTTAAGCTATTAAAAAATATTCTTGAATGACTAGACTTGTTGGATCACTAAAAATGAGTAAGTGAATAATGGTCCGATTTGACTAATGATGAACTATATTTGATCATTTAACAAGAAACAAATTGAAATAAGATTTGAGAGAATGCAAGGTACGGTGCGTAAATAAAATAACACAAGTATTTTCATTGATGTGCGGAGATAAAACTATTACGTCACCCTTTCTTCCACTCACGAAAGTTTCCACTAAATGACTTTGGTTTTACAGTGTCTTGTAACAACCCACATCAATTTGGGCTTATAACTGTCTAACTGAAACTCTCATTTATCACTTTCCAACTCCTGGTATGTAAGAACTCTCGTTCCCTAAACAACAAATGTAAAACTTCAACGGTCAGACTTGACGGTTTGAGTTGGATACAACACAAAATGACCTTTGGATTGATCTGATGCATTATGATAATCATGTACTTAAGTGAGAAGATTGTGATGGAAAGATTAGGCGTGCTCGAAGATCTTGAAATATGCAGGCTTGAGATAAAATTTGTTGACAGATTCCCTTTTCTTATTCTCTTCAAAATTCTACATATTTATAGTTGAAAAGATCCAACGGCTGAATTCGCTTTTCAATGATCATCTATACTATCCCTCGACAGAATGGACATGTCGCTTTCATTCTCCATACGTATCATTAAATGCTCATTTAATATTTCTTATGCTTTTGCGACTTTAAGTTCTTGATTTTCATAAAGCTGAGACACCATGTCCGAAATAACTGACTTTCTATTGTTACGAATTGGTAGAATATTGTGAAATCATTTTACGTAGGGCAGACATTTGAACGGCTTGACTTCAACATCCTATATGAAATAACACTTTTCTGACCGATGGTAGTGCAGTTGGATCTTCAACGGTTTGAACACGTGTACAGCTGATCAGTTTGACATATGATATTTTGAAGCTGGAATTCAGACAATCTTGCCAAAACTTCTCAATCTTCTAATGATCTTGTCTGAACAATTGAATTTTATCTAGCGGTCTGAAAACCTGAAGATATAATAAAGGAACGACATAACCTAAAATAACTCAATATTGTTATTTTATCAATCACCAAAACCTACGGTGATAGAAATATTCTACAAATTTCTCCATTTTTAGTGATGAAAAAACCAAGTAACAAATCTATACAAAAAGTTACAGCGAGAAATATAAACGATGATAGAAGATAATGACTTTCATTGAGAAAATGAAATGTCATTTGTACTATGTGCAAGAAATATAATTACTAGTACACCTAAAAAACAAATAAAATAAATCATCTCCTCTGACTTCCACCACCACCACCACTGCCACCTCCTCTTTTTTCTGTCATCCTATGCCTTATCTTCTCATCTAATTTATTGGACTATTCATAGCTTGCTCTTTAAGCTCGATGTTTTGCCCTTCTATTTTCTTGTAGTCCACCAACCTTTCCCTTTTTTGGCATTATTACGTTGCATATATCGTTGATTCGATCATGGATAATCAAGCACCTAAGAAAGCGTGGGATCAGTTGGAATTTCTATAGGGACCAATTACGAGGAGGCAAAACAAGAAGTTCAAGGAAGCTCTTCATAGACTCATGGTAAGCTACCAAGAGTTGCCTACAAAAAGGACCAAGTAGACACCAGCACGCGTGCACGCATTCCTAGCATGCAGCCATGCGCACAATGCACAAATAACTTCCAAGACAGCAATAATCGCACCAACGTAGCCCACCCTTGAACCAACATGCACGAAAATCTGTAACCTCTACGCACCCGAATGATTTCAGCGCTCTACAGCGTGCCATGACACCAATTCAAGAAGGAAACCCTAGTTTTCGAGATTTACATGAATTTTTGCCTTTCTTACATATAAAAAAAGTTGTAAACATTGTTATTCAGATTATTATTGATAGTTTTAGAGTTTTTCTCTCAATTCAAAGATTCGTTTTTCTACTCCTTTTGTGTTCCTTAAATCAAACTTATCAAATTTTTTTGCTTTGTGGCGTTTTTCAATAGTTCGTCACGCGGATTTTTAAAGAGGAGTTCTTTAAAAGTTCTCTTGAGATCAATTGTTATCTTCATGTTATTTGTTTCTAAGCTTCAGAGATAGAGATGAATATCATAACATCACTTGTTTCAAACATTGGGACAAACTAAAGATTCATTGCATTTCGAGTTGAGGGCTCGTTTTCATTCATATATTCGAGTTTGATTTTCGTTTTCACGAAGAATAATATAATTTGGTATCAGAAATTAACTGTTCTTCGAGTCATCGTTATAGTTTCGATTATCTCCGGCTTATTGTTGTTCTTAAATTAACAAGGATTCTTAAAAAAATGTTGTGTTTGATTTCTATTTTGTGATTTTTGTTATCGTTTCTTGAGATTCATTGATCTCAGTTTGTTTTTTTCAAAAAAATTTCCATAAAAAAAAGAATAGAGATCAAAATTCCCATTGAGTTTGCATCTTAGCAATGAAAAATTTTCTTCTAGTTTTGAGTCCTATTCACGTAATTGTGAAGAGTCTTCAAAGTTATGTGCAATAGGTATTTGTAGTGAGAAAAAAAAAAGAACGAGTGATTTTTATTTGAAGTGACTAATGAGAATCTGCGTGAGAAATATTTTTTTTTATTTCTACTAACGTTATTGTAGGTACAATGTCTGATTGAAGGTCTGACAAAGAAGTGGGGGAGGCTCAAATCAAGGGTTTTCCAAAGTTCAGATGGAGGAATTGCTTGAACATATGACCAAGTTAATGAGGTCGGAGTTAGAGCCAGTTCATGAGAGGTTGAGTTAGTTGCAAGTTGTGCTGCGAGTGGCAGTAAAAATAGGACTAGAACTATGGGAAAAGGGAAAGACGAGGATGAGTTTGACATGGTAGGTGATTATGAGAGTCAAAACGAGAATTGGGAAAGATGTAGGCATGATCAAGGGTATGGGAGAGGTAGAAGATGAGGTGTATGTGGGAGATACAATGAATGTGGTATAGAAGATGGTAATATGGATAGTATTAATATAGAGATACCTTCGTTCCATGGTAAATTTGATCTGAAAGTCTATTTAAAATGAGAAAAGAGGGTAGAGTTTGTGATCGACTGTCACAACTACTCCGAACTTAAAAAGGTTAGGTTAATGCTGATTGAATTCCTAAACCACGCTCTTATTTGGTAGGATCAACTTGTGTTCACTAGGAGAATGTACAATGAGAGACCTATCGAGACATGAGATGAGATGAAGAGAGTCATGAGGAAAATATTGTTCCCAACCATTACTACCATGAGATGTTTAAGAGACTACAAAGTTTGAGGCAGGGTATTAAGAGTGTTGAGGATACCATAAGGAGTTGGAAATAGCCATGATTATGATCAATATACAGAAGGACGATGAGGCTACAATGAAACGTTTTCTGTATGGTTTGGACAGGAAGATTCAAGACCAAGTGGAGTTTAGACACTATTTAGATTTAGATGAGATGGTTCAAATGATGATCAAAGTGAAACAGCAAATCAAAAGGAGATGAATTGGCCACACCAATCAAGTGGGAAGTTCATCAAATTCGTGGCATCTAAACATTGCAAAACGCGAAGAAAACAAGATGGTGGCCAAACTCAAAACTGAAAACAAGCAAGAGACGTCTAAGAAAGGAGTATAAGATAAGTATGAAACTCCTAATAATCGTTCTAAGATATTAAATACTTTAGGTGTCAAGAACTTGGCTATATCGTAAGCCAATGTCCAAATAAAAGGGTCATGACTATGAATGATTATGGGGAGTTTGAGTTTGAAAGTGAGGAGGATTTCGAGGTCGATGATGATGAGATGCCCGAGTTGGAGGATCTTAGTGGAGGATATGAGGCGATTTTAGGTGAGACGCTTGTAACTAGATCATGAGTAAATAATTTAAGGAGGATGAGACTAATGAGCTTGAAAACTTGTTCCATTCTAGATTCTTTGTGAATGAGAAGTTTTGCAATCTAATTATAAATGGAGGAAATTGCACCAATGTGGCTAGTTGTGAGTTGGTGGAGAAGTTGAGTTTGCATACATTGAAGAATTCTCAACCCCATAGATTGCAACTGTTGAACGATTGTGCGGAAGTGAAAGTGAATAAGCAAGTGTTGATGTCTTGTCAATTGAAAGTATGTAGATGAGGTGTTGTGCGATGTGGTATCAATGCATGCTTGATATATTCTATTGGAGAAGCCTTGACAATAACAAAAATATGGTACATGATGGTTTCAAGAATAGGTAATATTTTATCTAAAGAATAAACGTATAGTGCTTCTTCCATTATCTCCAAATAAAGTATTGGAGGACTAATTAAAGAAAAAGAATAGAGAAATGATAGAAAAATAGTGAGACAAAGAGTGAGGAGGCCATAGAAAAAAAGGACAATTTAAAGAAAAAAATGAGAAATGACAAAAAAAATGAAAAAAAGAGTGAGGTGATCATAGGAAATAAGAGGGGGAAAAAAGACGCAAGAAAAATAACTTTACAACCCAAAAAAGTGAGATGAAAAAATCTTGCAAACACATGATCCACTTGTGTTGATTATTTATAAGGAGGTTCTCCTAAACACAAGTTATTTAGACAGATCACTTCCGAGCATTGTTGTTCCCTTGAATTTTCAAGGAATTTGATTGCGTGTTTCCGAAGGAGCTACTGCAAGGACTACCACTATTATCAGGAATCGAACACCAAATTAACTTTTTACCTTGAAGTGCCTTACCAAACCGACCAGTGTATACGAACAATCCGAAAGAGTCTAAGGAGCTTAAGTGGCAGGTAAGTGAACTTTGAAATAGAGTATTTGTGCTTAAATCGATGTCTCCTTGTGATGTACCTGTTTTATTAGTTCCTAAGAATGATGGTTCATGGCATATGTGTGTTGACTATAGGTCGATTAATAACATTACCATCAAGTATATGCATCCTATACATAGGCTAGATGATATGTTAAATGAATTGCATGAGTCAAACATGTTTTGCAAGATCAATCTTAAAAGTGGCTATCATCAGATTAGGATGAGAAGGCAATGAGTGGAAACTTGCTTTTAAAACTAAGTATGGTTTATATGAGTGGTTGTTCACGACTTTTAGCTTAACTATAGATCCTACCACTTTTATGAGATTAATGAATTTCTTGTCACACATGAAAATTTGTTGTGGTCTATTTTGATGATATCCTGATGTATAGCAAGATATTGGATGAGCATGTTGAGCATTTGAAACTTGTGCTAATTACACTTAGGGCTGAGCATTTGTATGCTAATCTAAGGAAGTTTGTATTTTGTACAAACGAACTTGTTTACCTTGGTTTTGTTGTGAGATACCAAGGTGTAAAAGAGGATGAAGAAAAGGTGAATGCTATTCGAGATTGGCCAACTCTTACTACAATTGGTCAATTGAAAAGTTTTCATGGTCTTACAGGCTTCTATAGGAGGTTTGTAAAGGATTTTAGTATGTTGGCAGTGCCGACGACTGCCGTGATTAAGAAGAATATCCCATTCAATTGGGGCATGGAGCAAGAGAAGTCTTTTAGTGATATCAAAGAAAAATTAATTAACGCTCCTTTAATTGTTTTGCTTGATTTTGCTAACACTTTTGAAATTGATTGTGATGCCTTGTGTAGGTATTGGATGAGTCTTGATGCAAGGAGGATGACCTGTGACATACTTTAGTGAGAAGCTGAATGGAGCAGCACTGAACTATCCAATCGACGACAAGGAGTTGTACGCATTGGTGTGGTCTCTTGGACATGGCGGAATTATCTTAGGCCTAAAGAATTCATAATACATACGGATCATGAATCTCTGAAGCACCTTAAGGGTCAGCAAAAGCTTAATAAGAGGCATGCGAAGTGGGTAGAATTTTTTGAGACGTTTCCTTACATGATCAAGTACAAGAAAGGTGAGGAAAATGTGGTAGTTGATACCCTGTCACAAGGTACTTACTCATCTACTTTGGGTTCAAAATTTTTGGTTTTGAACATATTAAAGAGCTATATGCGTTGGGTGGTAATTTTAAAGATATCTTTGAATTATGCTTGCGTGGGTCACATGATAAATTCTTTTGGAATGATGGATATTTATTTAGACAGAATAGGTTGTGCACCCATAAAACATCTATGCGAGAATTATTTGTTAGGGAGGAACATGAGGAAGGTTTAATGGGCTATTTCGATGTGGCTAAAACTTTGAATACATTGCATTAACAGTTTTATTGACCTCCCATGAAACATGTTGTCGAGAAAGTGTGTGACCTGTAAGAAAGCAAAGTCTAGACAACAACCCCATGGGCTTTATACTCAACTTCCTGTTCCTAATGAACCATGGGTAGATATCTGGATGGATTTTTTCTAGGACTACCAAGGACTAACAAGGGAAGTGATTCCATTTTTGTGGTCTTTGATAGGTTTTCGAAAATGGCTTATTTTATTCTATGTTATAAAACTGATGATGCTTCTAATGTGGCTGATTTGTTCGTTCAAGAAATTTTTATGTTGCATGGAATGCAAAGAAGTATTGTTTATGATAGGGACACACATTTCTTGAGCTACTTTTGGAAGACTTTGTGGTGCAAACTTGGTAATAAATTTATTATTTTGTACTGCTGGTCATCCTCAAACAAATGGTCAAACATAAGTTGTTAATAGAACGCTAGGGACCTTGTAGCATACCATCATAAAGAAGAACTCAAAAAGTTTGGAGGAGTGTTTGAATTTTTTGAATTTTCTTATAATAGGAGTGTACGTTCTTATACTTTTTTTTTTCCTTTTGAAATTGTTTATGGATTTAATTGTCTAACGCATGTGGATTTATTGTCTTTATCTATGAGTGAAAGGTAAACAAGGATGGCAAGAAAAAATGGAATTTGTTCGAAGTTTGCATGGGAAGGTCAAGGCCAACATTAGAAGAAGAATCTGCAATACACAAAGCAAACCAACAAGCGGAAGAAGAATGTTACTTTCGAACTGAGAGATTGGTTGTGGTTGCTCTCGATGAAGATGAAGGAAATGTTTCCAGAGAAGAGGCGTTCAAAGCTCTACCTACGAGTGATGGACCATTTCAAGTGATTGAGAATATCAACGAGGGACCAATTACGAGGGGTCGAAACAAAAAGCTTAAGGAAGCTCCTCATGAACTCATGGTGAGTTACCAAGAGGTGTCTATAAGTATTTCGTCAAGACTTAGGGGTTTAGAGTGCATGGCAGTAAATTTGGAGACCAATTAAACAATATTCAAGTGCTAAGAGACCAAGTAGACATCAGTCCCCGCAAACCGCACGTTCCCAACGTCCTGTCGTGTGCGCAATGCACAAATGAACTTCCGAGGCAGCAACGAGCGTGCCACCGCGCAACAGTGGGCCCATTAGTGTAGCCACGCACCCAAACCATACAGCCGGATGCCCACCTCTGAATCAACATGCACGCAAAGTCAGTAACCCTCACGTGACCGCACGTTTTTAGCGCGCTATAAGGCGTTGCGAAGCAGATTAAGAAGGAAGCCCTAGTTTTCAAGATTTACATGACTTTTTGCCTTTCGTACATATAAAAAAAATGTAAACATTGTTATTCAGATTATTATTGATAGTTTTAGATTTTTTTATATAAATTCAAAGTTTGGATTTGCTATATCTTTTGGGTTTCTCAAATCAAATTTATCAAAATTTCTTGCTTTGTGATGTTTTTCTATTGTTCTTTACGGTGATTTTCAAAGATGAATTATTTGAAAATTATCTTGGAATCAATTATTATCTTCATGTTGTTTGTTACCAAACGTCATAGCTTAGGGGTGAATATCACAACATCACTTGTTTCAAAGATCAGGACAACTAAATATTCGTTGCGTTCTTGGATTGAGCGCTCATTTTCGTAAAAATATTCGAGTTTATTTTTCATGTTTAGAAGGAATCATATAACCATAGTGTTGAATTGTTCGTCCATATGCTGTGTGACTTGAGCAACTTGAGATTTCATTTTAGTGCCCAGAGGATATTGACTAAGAGAGATCTTAGCTGAAATTTATGTGTTCATGGCAACAACTTGACTTTTGATTTGAGTCTGATCACTCTTGTTCAAGTGGAACTAGGACCCAATGGAAGACAAATTCTTGATTACTTGAGCCTTAGAGCTATTGAACATCACTCAATGAGCACAGTTCTTGAATTCAATATCATTTATGGTTGGAGGGAGCGAGACTTGTTGAGACATCAGATGACCAAATGGAGTCTTGGTCAGAAATTTTGATCGTTCTTAAAGAAAATCTGGAGGAGAATAGGATGGACCGAGTTGCTGTTCCATGTCACCACCGGCTGGACTAGAGATGATTGCACTGGCTGTGGAAATTGGAACTTGCTCTGGCCATTGATCTTCAACGTGTATCATTTCAGCCTCTTTTTAAAAAGTAATTAACTATTCTAACATAGAAGAAGAGGGATACATCTTGCTTTGATCGAAGTCAACTGAGAGAGACTTCATAACTTGATCCACATAGATTAGAGAATTCTCTAGGAGATCTTTAACTTGTGATTTCCACGGAGGTGAGGAGGGCATCTTCATTGAATGGCTCAGATTGGTCTGTTGACCAATGGCCTGAATGACATATTCAATGTTTGTTGGAATTTGATGGAGTCCTTCCACGGGGGTGGGTATCTCAAACGCTTTATTGGTCATCAAAAGTTTAGCTACATTTTGATCTTGAGGAGCTTTATCTTAAAAATTTTGAGCTGGTTCTCATTCTAACTTTCTTCCAAGTCAAAGACGGCTTCAACTGTTACGCCTTCAGCGGCTGGAAGCTCTAGATCTTGTCGCATGACTTTAAATCTCATTGGTAGGGAGAGAACATCCATTTACAGCTGGTTGATTACTGCTGCATCATCTTTGGTTGTTGGGCAGTGGACAATAAAATTCTCTCTTCTGTTGAAGCAAGTATTGCATGATACTTTCTTTCAACTCTATCCTGATTAAGTCTCGCTGTTAGAGAGCCTCTGAGATGAAATCTGTTTCTTCCCATGCTATCATTTTTTATTCCAGGGAAGCAACTTCCTTCACCCTATTTTCTATCAGACCAATTCAAAGTGAAAAATTGTTCGAAAATTCAACCAACAGTTAAATTCCACCACTTTTTGTTTAGTGATTTGATTTAGTAACTCCATTGCAAGGTTTATTGTAGCTTGAATATTTGACAACTTTGGTGCGACCACAAAGATTTCGTTTCCTTTGGATTTTGGATCAATGAGGGGCAGACATCAGTTTGGTCTTGTTCCACAATAGAAATGCCCTTAAGGCTGGATATGGGATTTACAGGAATTGGGACAGGAAGGAGCGGCTCAGACACATGCTTTATCAGTTTGATTCTTTTTATTTTTGGTTTCTCCGTCCGCTTCTTCTTGTCAGAGAAGACTTGTGTGATAGGAACCTTATCTCTAGCATCTTCGGAGTCTGAAGAGAGAATCTATTTTCTATTAGTCTCCTTGGCTAGTATCACTGCTTTACCGGTAGGATTATTCTTTTCTTTCTTCTTCTTCTTCTTTTCTTGTTCCTCACCTTTCTCAATTTTAACAGCGAGGAGTTCTCTCCGATCGCAATATTATTCTTGAAAAAATCTTTTACAGAGTTGCAATCCAATAGCTTGACTTTGTGGAGTTTGTTAGCGTCCACCAGCTTGACTTTCATATGCTCCATGAGAAAACACAATGGGATGGAAAACCTTGGATACTAGGCCTCTTTCTTCACCATGGCTATGAAGATCTTGAAGAGTATAACTGACTTATTGACATTAAGCTTTGAAGCGATGGCCGCCATGACCAAAAGTTTTCTTGTAGTACTTTTGTTGAAACCCCGACCTTGGCCAACGATGATTTGCTCGCGATATATGCTAGAAATCTTTATCCTAGCTTGAGATCCTTCTTCTGAGCGGTGGACTTATCCAAAGAAAAGTCGAAAATGGTGAATTTTGTCCTCCAGTGGTCAGCATTCTCATTTAGTAGAGCACCAAATGATGTAAGTCTGACCGTTGACAGATCGAACATTTTGGCGAACTGTTTATGTGTGATATTGATATTTAGACCACTCACAGTGCAAAAAACTTATCCTGATGCATCCTAGCAATCTCAAAAAGCTCGTCCAGAGAGGTTTCAGAAATATCGAAGCTACATTTGGGAAAATTTCTGAGCCTCGATGCTTCAAGCATTCTCAACATTTTCACCATGGCCTCGTCCTTCATGGCCAGCACATATGCAAAGTTGATAGAAATTTTTTTTGCGGAGTATGAAATATTGAAGCTTGATTTAGATTAAACGGCTTGACTTGATCTGTTTTTAATAGTTAGAAAGCACGAAAACAAGAATGCAAGAGAACAGGAGATTGGATATGCAAGTAGTTTGAAAGTAATGAAGTTTGTGAATATGAATCATATATATATAAGTAATGAAATTTGTGAATATGAATCATATATATGATCTGATTTGATAAACATGATAATCCACATGTCTATTTGTCATTTGTTAATGTTTGAAAATTTGAAAGGTTAAAAAGTGACTTTAGGCGGTTCACATGCCCACGTGAGAATAAATTGATAATAATTTTTGAACAATAATTACAACAATAAAATTAGTTCAAAATACAAAAAAGTCAGAAATAATGAGATTTCAGACCATTCAAATGATTAAATGCCTTAGAAAAAACTGGTCAGAGCATATGATAAAATCAAGTTTTCACAACTTCTGACTGCATATACTAGTTTGATTAATTATTTTATCAGCTTGACATTTGTTTCACTTAAATATATGCACTAATTTAAGTCAATAGAATAAGAATATTACGAAAGTAGAAAACTTAGTGTTTGGTAATGGCTTAGTGAAGATGTCAGCGTCTTATTGTTCAGTTGGGATGTACTCAAGTCGAATTTCCTTCTTCATCACACGATCTCTACTAAAATGATGTCTTATATGAATATGCTTGCTTTGATAATGAAGAACATGATGTAGGTGATTTATATGGCAATAATATTATCACTGGAAAATGGGGACTCAACGGCTTGAATTTCATAATCTCTTAATTGTTGATGAATTCAGAAAAGTTGTGCATAACAACTCCCGCGGCAAGATATTCTTCTTCAGCAGTTGATGCGGCAATTGAGGTTTGTTTCTTCTTGAACCAAGAAATCGGTCTATCTCCCAAGAATTGACATGATCCATTAATAAATTTTTTTCTGGTCGATCTTGTAACCTGCATAATCTGCATCTGAATAGTCAATGAAGTTAAAAATTGACTCTTGATACCAAAGACTCACAAATAGAATTCTTTTGAGATATTTATTTATGTGTTTAGCTGCAATATAACGAGATTGTTTAGGATTAGTTGAACCAAAAATTATGTCATTCACATATAATTGAACAAGTAAAGCATTGTCACCCTTAGCAGATTTGAATATGGTTTTATCAACCATTCCAATCACAAAGTCATGATCAAGCAAGAATTTAGATAATTTTTCATACCACGCACGAGAAGCTTGTTTTAAACCACATAATGTCTTATGTAGTTTATACACATAACTTGGATGAATGTGACTAACAAATCTAATAGGTTGTTCAACAGAAACTTCTTCATTTAACAAACAATTAAGAAATGATGTCTTAGCATCCATTTGATTAACCTTTAAGTCATTAAAGGAAGCATATAAAAGAAATATTCGAATGGCTTCAAGTCTAGCTACAAGAGCGAATGATTCATCAAAGTCTATTCCTTCTTCCTATCTATATCCTTGTGCAACTAATCTTTCTTTATTTATTACTACATATCAACTCTCATCCATTTTATTCCTAAATACTCATATGGTTCCAATAACATGTAGATTGGTTGGTTGGGGAAAAAGATGCAAACCTTGCTTTTCTCAAACTGATTAAGTTATTCTTTGTAAGCATCTATCTAGTTTGGATCACCCAAGGCTTCATCAATTTTCTTAGGTTCAAGTTGTTAAACAAATGCAACATGCAGAAATTCATATATCATTTGTTTTCTAATTTTAAGCAAAGTGGTTGGATTACCGAATACCAGCTCAAGTAGAAGATTCTTATTCCACCATACACTTGTCCAAAAAGATTTGGATATGGATCTTGAACTGTATAATCTTCATTGGTTTCATATTCATCTACCTATTGATGTATTTCGGGCCAGTGATCAATCACCATTTGACTTCTTCAATTGTCCGATTTTGATTAGTTTCTTCATTTCCTACCGGACTTTCTTCAGGGGTGATTCCAACCATTCTTCTTAGATATATCTCATGATTACTGCTAAAATCAAGATTACTAGAATCTAATTTATTGTTTGAATAATGTATATATCTACTACTATTAACATGATAGATAGAAGATTCATAAAAATCACATGCAAAGATTCTTCAATGATTAGAGTTATATAATTGTAAACTGTATAAGCTTTACTAACTGAATAATATCCTAAGAATACTGACATTATATTTAGCATCAAAAGTAGTTAGATGATTTTTATAATTGTAATGAATGAAACATTAACAACCAAATCTGCGGAAACATGATATTTCTAGCTGTTTTCTTGTCCAAATATCATATGGAGTCTTTCCATGATTTTTATTAATAATTTATCTGTTCTGATTATAGCATGCGGTGTACACTGCTTCTGCCCATAACCATTGAGATATATCAGATTCTGGTAGCATGGTTCGAGCAGCTTCTTTGAGTGTTTTTTTCTTCTCATAGCAACACCATTTTGTTGAGGTGATCTTGCTACTGAATCTCATGCTTGATGCCATTATCTTCTAGACAGGTTGAAAAGGGTCTACTGGTGAACTCAATGCCTATGTCACTTTTGATCTTATTCAACATTTCTCTTAATATGTAGTCTTCTTAAAATCTTAATTAGCTGGGCCGTGGTACGATCTTAGAACTCAGAAATATCACCCAAGCAAACCTTGAAAATCATCAACAATCACTAGGATGTATTTCTTCCCCTCTATAATCATCACATGTATAGGACCAAAATAGATCCATGCATATAAGTTCAAGACATCGAGCCGTTGAGGTACTTCTTTTGTTCTTGAAGGCTGATTTGACCTGTTTGCCTAACTGAAAGGCTTAACAAACTTTGCCTTTGGTAAATCAGTGTTAGGCAATCTTGAGACCAATTTTTCTTTTCTAATATTGTCAATAGATTTGAAATTCAAATGATTAGAGGGCATCCTCTAGCTGATGGCACATGTGTGGTTAATCTTGTGAAAAATAAATTGAAAGAAGAACCATTGTATCGGCCTTTAACAATGATAAAAGGTATCCTTGGATATTATGGAATTGAACTCCAATATCATAGAGCTTGGATGAGTAAGGAGCTAGCAATGCACTTGTACGGATAAGTGGCTCGTACGATAAGTTGTGATGGTATTGTAGAGAGATTGTACAAACAAAATTAGGTAGCGTTGTGTACTATGAAATAAATCATGAGAAAAACAAATTTAAGAGGTTACTCGTATGCCTAAATGCATATGTTGTTGGGTTTGTAACTGGTTGCCTTCATTTACCTTTTTTTGGATGGTACTATTGGTGGTCTTGTCAAAATATTGTAATGGTGATATGTTTCTGTGACATACGCGGTAGTAGATGCAGAAAATGATGACAATTGGATGTGTTTGAAGTTGAGATAACTGCTTCTCTCACAACATGTGACATTGTTTGATCAGTACATTCAATTCTCTAATAGACATCCTAGGATCATAAAGGCTGTCGAAGAGATCGATGTTCTCAACAGTCATCATGCATATCACCTGAGATATTTAGTTGATAACTTTGTTAGACATGTATGCATTATCTTTGATATGTTTGTTGTTGTACTGTTTTAATTTTGCTTACTAATTATAGCCGTTTTTGTTTAATCTCATTTTCGCCCTTTGTTGTTAGGTGATGTGGAGATATCCGATGCATAATAAGAGGCACTGAACATCTGTTTTTAAGAAGGCGACTTATGCATTGATGGTGAGACGGTTTGACAAATATTAATAGTATATTATTAAGTACATGCCCCTTGAAGAAGGATTTATCAAGAGTTCACAACCCACCAATTGGGCAAGTGATTTATTTCGTGGAGAGCGTTAGGGTGTGATGAAAAATAATGTCACCGAGTCTTTGAACAATTGGATGAAACCTGATGGACATTTGAGGTTGTTGACGAAGATAAATATGGCGTGGTTCACAACCTACTAGTTGTCACAGTTCAACAAATCCAAGAGCTTAATAGTTAACATGTCAACTAGATGGACATTTGAGGTTGTTGACGAAGATAAATATGGTGTGGTTGATTTGCAGATCAGGAAGTGCTCAGGTAAATTCTGGAAAAAGTACAAGCTTCCGTGCGAACACGCTTGGCAGGAGTCACAGGATGAAGTATGTTGGCAGGAGCCCCATTTTAGAAGCGTGGTCATGAATCTATTGTCTTTTGAAGAATGATCTTAGTCTTGTAATCGATTTTCATTTGTAATCGATTTTATGAAATTGTATCTTGAATGTGTTATATTTTACTATCTTATTATTTTTGGTTCAGCCCCATGTAGTACAAGTATTGTTCTTGAGGTAGCATTATTTTCACAATGAAAAGAGTACAAGGTTAACGAAAATGTAGTACTATTCAAGGTAGAAAATATTACTTAAGTTGTTGGTTAAATCTCGACTGTTTTTTTGTTGTTATTTTCCCTTATTTACTTCACGAAAATAAACTATCAGTCAAAGGGGATTCGATTCCACAAAAGATGAGATAAGTAAAAAACAATCGCTGAAATTTGATCTTTGTAGGATTATCAATATAGCGCCGAGAACATCTTTAGAGTATACCAATCAGTATAGCTCTCCTTCTTCTGACACAGCAACGGTAGCATTATGTTTATAATGATATGAGTACTTCAGTACTTGGTAAACAAAAATGTAGTACTAATTAAGCTAAAAACTACCTAAAATATATTACAATCCCAAGATCATGAGAACACTTAAAAAAAAAAAAGCCATGTTGATCTAATGAAGGCTAATCACAAGAAACAGAGTAATCAATAGGACTAATAAAATGAAAAAACTTGTGCATCCAAAACAACAAAAAAATCAGCGCAATTTGGAATGTATTTGGGTCTTTGCTCTTGTCTTCTTGATTTTGTCCATGTGATTTTTTGGGTAGAGCTTTGGGTACGAGAAACCGCCATTCGCTCACTACCAATAGCATTCGTTGTTCGTTGAGTGTGAGTAGTATAGGTTTTTTCTAACAATGTGTTGTGGTATCCATCACACCAGTAAAAGAAATTGCCGTGTTTCTTTCTTAATTGACATATGTAATAATATTCTCTAGGTCTTGTTGAGTTTTGACTGTTCTTCAACAAGACCATGTTTCTATTCCCGCATTGACACATTGATGTCTCTGTTGCTTCATGGCGAATTCTATAAAATATTTTGACTTAGATTTGGAGGAACAAAAAATCGACTAGTAAGAAACTTACTGCATTTGATAAACGCAAAACATAAGAAAAATTAAAAGTTAAAGATAATGGTCGATGATGAAGAACAATTGCGCAACGAGTAGTTGTACACAATGAGGTTGAATGACTTTCAATTACCAAATATCTATAATTATGGGTACCAAAATTAAAGGTAGCACCGGTTTAAATGTTGAATGAACGATAAATAATTTTTTTGATTTGAATGACAAGATGAATGATGTGAGATTCATATGTCATGATTCCCAACAAAACTACACTGGTTCATTCGTATTTATTAAAGAGTAGGTCTATTGTGAGACGATCTCACGAATCTTTATATGTGAGACGAGTCAACCCTACCGATATTCGCAATAAAAAATAATAGTCTTAGCAGAAAAAGTAATAGTTTTTTCATGGATGACCCAAATAAGATATATGTCTCACAAAATACGACCCGTGAGACCGTCTCACACAAATTTTTACTTTTATTAAATCATACATGTGTTCATTGTACCGTGCAATGAGTATTTTTAATACTTTAATTCAACAATTTTATATCACAAATCAAAGCATATGTACCACAATGTATATTTCACTCGTACTACTTATACCATACAAGTATACCATACAAGAACGAAGATAAATAACTCATACATGTGTTCATACCTAGCATCTAACCACAATTCAGCTATTTTGTACCACACTTCAAAGCATATGTACCACAAAAAAAACGGTTAGATAGTCGCTACTAAAGCGACGGTTTAGCAAAAAACGTCGCTATATTAACGACGGTTTATCCTATAACCGTCGCTAATCCAACCGTTTTTTTTAGTGAATTATGGTTTTGGTTGTAATTTAATGGTAAATTTTACATTCTATTATTTATTATATTACAATCTAACATATATATTTTTTCGAAATTTCATGTAGCAAAACTATAACTAAAATTCTAACAATTATTACCAATGTTGGGTACATTAGAATTAACTAGAAGCCTTGAGGCTCAATGCAAATTACAATGTTGTATTGTATTCCACACTAGATAAGAGAAATTGTTACACAATGGTATTGCGTTCCAATCCTATAAAGGCGACTATTTTTAGTACTTTCTTTCATCCGAAAAAGTCGTTAATAGAGTAGTAATTCTTCAAGCGTGAGATTTCGAGCTCGTATCTATAAATAATTAGCGCCACTCACCTAGCCACTTCCATCGAGCTGCCCTTGCGATGCAAGGTGCGCCATGTATTGCTACAAAACCACAAAAAACGACAGTGTTGACAACATATCGAACAACTTAAAGAGGTTAAAGAAATGCAGTAATTCAAGTAAATCTCCAACACCCTGACCTCATAATTCAATTGTAATTCAATCAATTGATCGTAAGATGTGGAATGTAACAGACACCAAACACATTGCTTAGGAAAAAACTCGTTAAATTAGGAGAAAAAAACAAAATCTCCCCCAACAACACTTGGTTTTATCCAAATCTCAATAGATATTCTATATTGCTGCATTTCTTCACATGACATACAACAATCACAATTTTAACTTTGCATACGCTATGATTGTTTGGTAATCCGAATACATTGTTGTACAGCATACAAGCATGCCTAGATTCATAATATTCATGGTTTTTTTTAATCATATTCCCTCTCAACTAATGCTAATGCCAGGTTGAAATCGACACTATACAGATCCTTCGGAAGAAATGGCATACGAAAATAGAACAAATGCAAACTACTCATCACTTTTCATACTTCATTAATTGAAATCTGCTAGACTTGTCACAAAATAATTAAGAGCAAAGGCTATGAAAACAATATGAAACAGACTGACTGTAGCATGTAACCAGCTTACAGCATGATACGCATATGGAGATTTTCCTTGGCGTTCAAAATGCTTAGCCAAAATGCACCATTCAATCGGTCCCCACTCCTCTATTTCAAAGCAATTTCCGAGCGCAACTTTGTATAGCTGTCAGCGAATCAAAATTTCAAGAGAACATCAGCTTGAAAAAAGAAATTTGGAATTGCAGGACTATAATATAGAGCAAAAGCCCATTTAAAATTTTAGTGAAGCAAAGAGCACGGGAAATTCTAGATGAAAATAAGGAAAGAGCGCACAATTATGCTTTAGGAGAAAAGTACTGGCATCAGGTTGAAGACAATCAAAATTGATCAAGCAGGTTCAATCTAATTCATACATTAATTCAATATCTTCTGCCAAAATATCAACACCACATCACAAACTAAATAAAACTCAGTTAAACAAATCAAAAGAAACTCAAAGAGCTTAGATTTACGTACAACAAAATTTCTTATGAGTCTTACCAATTATCTATTTTTCTTATTTTTATTTGTCACCATGCATGTTGCCTGACCAAGTTTCTGCATAACCATGCACTGGTCTTACTTATGTACAAAAGATAGATGCCCATGATCATTTATTCAATCGAATCCTTCATTTTCATCTCCGCCTCCCCGGTTTTCGATACATACAAACATTCCAACAATTTAACACTCATCGGTCTCAAATTCTAATTTTATCTCCAGAGAACGATGAAATCTCCAATCCCAAGAAACGTATCACCGACTACATGCCACTAAAAATGGGTAAAAAAAACATGAAAAATTTATGGTTTATAATCCATAACACATCCGAATAATTTAACTAACTGACCTTAGTAGTGTCTACGAGAAGCTCAGTCCCAGCCGGATAAGATGCATAGAATTGGTCTGCTCTTGAGAATCCAGCTCTAGTCCTGATTATACCAAAAAAACAAAGAAAAAGATAAAACAATGATATCCCATCAAACTTTAACCAGAATTTCCGGAATAGAAACCAAAACCCAACCATAAAATAGATATTCAAATAAAAGCAGACAAACAAAGGATCCAACATATGCGATAAACTCACGTATTGTTAGTGTAGGCATAGCTGATGAGAGCAGTGAAGCCGAAAAACCCAGCGTAAGAAACCATTCGGCGGAACTTCTGAATTCTCACAATCTCATTCCAGCCTTCATAAAGCCGCCACATATTAAACTTTGGCATGTACATTCCTGAAAGCAACAATTTGGGTTTTTCAGGCAAATAATAGAACATGTGCTCTGCTTTCCCGTGACTAAATAAATGCATAAGCTACTCACGAATGATTACTTCGAGTTTCTTCCGCTTGGTTTTTAACCAAACTCGATTTAATTCATCGGTGTTAATATTCTTTGAACACGAGTTATTGCAGCTCATTGAAGAATATTTTGTTTGAAGCATCCCAAAGATGCCCAGCAAACGATCCTTCGATTGGTATCAGAGCGGGTTGTTCTAAGAAGAACATTTGAAGAAAACTGTATTTTAAAGTAGCTCTGACAACCAGGCATGGCTGGAATTTTTAAAGTTGTTTGGTCTTGGTCTGATCTACATATTTTATGTTTTACGCTTTTTCAAATTCAAACCGGTTCAACAGCAGATTTTGAAAAACTATAATGGCTGTCAAGCTTGTTTCGTACAACATAAAATAATACTTCCATGAATGTTTTTCAAGTGATCGTAAGTTATGGTTTTTCATTGCCTCGGTTTATTTTTGAGCTACCTTTCGAGCTTTTTGAGGTTATTTGCTTCGAAAATCTAGATCCTCACATCCTCCTTATTGGAAGTTTCATCCTCAAAACTTGAGTTTGCTTAATCTTTGAAGCTCTCATGTTAATTTTCCTGCTCAGCATGGTTTGACCATTGTACTTTTGCATACGGAATGATCAAGTGTCGTAGCACTTGTTCTTTGGTGTCCACTATACGGAGAGGGACATCTTCATATTTCAACTCATTCAGATTGTCGTTGAGTAGCAGTGGTGCTATCTCGAGAATATGACCCGAGTCGAGAATGTATCTTCTTAGCTGCAAAACGTGGAAGACGTGGATTCTTGACATGTCCCGCAGCAAGGCTAGTTGATAAGCTAGAGTTTCGACTCTTTCAAGAATTTCTAAGGGTCCGACGTACCTCGGGTTTAATTTTCCCGATTTGCTGAAGGGGACAACTTCTTTCATAGGTGAAACTTGAACGTAAGCTTTCTCGCCGATTTCAAACTCCAACGGTCTTCACTTTAAATCATCCCAGCTCTTTTGTCGATCTTGAGCTACCTTGAGTTTCCCTTATAATAGCTACTTTATCAATTGTCACTTGAACAAGCTCAGGTCCTGTGATAGCCTTTTCTCCGACTTCATCCCAATACAGTGGTGATCTACATTTCCGTCCATAGAGCGTTTCATAAGAGGCCATTTCTATGCTATTGTGGTAGTTGTTATTGTATACGAATTCTATTAGGGGTAGATGATCACTCCAGTTTCCTTTAAAATCTAGAGCACACGCCCTCAACATGTCATCTAGAGTTTGAATTGTCCTTTCAGTTTGACCATCTGTTTGAGGGAGATATGTCGTGCTGTGAGTGACTTTGGTTCTTATGGCTTCTTGAAAACTCTTCCAAAATGGGGATACAAATCTTGGGTCTCTGTCGGATAATATACTTACCGGAACCCCGTGTACTCTTACTATGTTGTTCATGTACAAGGTGACTAATTTATCTAGGTTGTAGTTCATTCGAACCGGTAAAAAATGTGCAGATTTGGTTAATTTGTCAATGATTGACCAAATCTCATCGTGACCTAGTCTTGATTTTGGTAATTCTTCCACGAAGTCCATGGAGATGTGTTCTCATTTCCACCTTGGTATTTATAACGGTTGCAGAAGTCCTCCAAGTCATTGATCTTCTGCTTTGACCTGTTGATAGGTTAGACACATGAAAACAAAGACAGCTACCATATTTCTTCATCCCATTCCACCAGTAATTCCTTTTCAAATCTCAGTACATCTTGGTGCTTTCGGTGTGGATTGAAAATTTTGACTTATGTGTCTTGGACATCACTTCTTCTCGAATTCCATCGATGTCGGGTACACACAAACGTTATTTCATCCATAGAACACACGTCTCATCAGTCTGAAATTCTTGGGTTTTTCCTTCTTGAATTTGTTCCTTAATCTTTGTGATGGAGGGATCTTGGTTTTGTTTCAACTTGATTGATTCTCAAAGGCATGATTGTGTTGAAAGAGCTGATAAACTTAATCTTCCTATGTCTCTTTGGCTTAAAGCATCTGCTGCCTTGTTTGCTTTACTCGAATGGTAGTTGATTGTTAAATCATAATCCTTCAAGAATTCAATCAACTACCTCTGCCTCATGTTTAATTCTTTTTAAGTGAATAAGTATTTGAGGCTTTGGTGATCGATGAATATCTCGCATTTTGTACCATATAGATAGTGTCTCCATATTTTTAGTGCAAATACAATTGCTACGAACTCAAGATAATGAGTTGGGTAATTTTGCTCACAAGGTTTTAATTGCCTTGATGCGTAGGCAATTACCTGACCTTTCTGCATGAACACATATCCCAATCCTCCCTTTGATGCATCACTATATATTGTAAAGTTCTTGCCATCATCGAGAAGTACTAGCACTGGTGTAGATGAGAGTTTCCTTTTAAGAATCTGAAAACTCTTCTCGTATTAGTGGGGATTTTTGAACTTAGCCCAACGAAAAACACGAGAAATTTTTTAGAAACTTGTCGGAATGGCAAATAAAGGTACCCTCTCATACAAACATGCCGAAATTGTCATATAATTGAAATAAGTAAAGAACAACTTGTAAATGTCATCGGATCAATAGATTAAAAGCAATACGTAATAAATATCAATCCTAATAAATAATCATCTACGTACTTCTTTAGTTCTACTTCACCTCGCACATCCTCGATATTGGCAGTCATTAGCTCGTAAAGAAAATGGTATGCATAATCGACGCACAAATAATCAAAAAAGTTATCCAAATCATCAATATATGAGCTAATAAATCGCGGAATAAAATAATTTCCAACATGAAAAACCACACAATTGAGTAAAAATAAGATAAACATCATCGCAAAGTCCTACATATATCTCTTTTTTTTTCTTATGAGCCAGCTCAAAAAGTTTTTCACGAATTCTCACCTTGTTCACCATGCTTATGTTACCTCCAAAATAATGATTGACAAAATCAGATCTCATTTCCAAATCGATATTCACTGATTGCCTAAAATATTTTAACCCCATCACAATGGAAAACTTTGAAGACGTGAAGGAACTGATACATTGTCTCCAAATTTGAAAGACACAGACTGGACATCAAACCTTTTGAGTACTACCTAAACCTTCAAATAACTGAAGCTAAGGTTTGACATCTAAACCATTCCAAAAAAGTGGAATTTTTGATCCACTGTAGTTGCCTTTCGCCAATTGTAGAAGAAATTTCTTCCATCGTACTACGAGAATCTATAGTGGCTCGTAGGGCCTACGAGTACTAACCTTGACTTCAACTCCTATCGTTTACATACCATTTCTGTTTTAAAAAACAACGGCCAGAAGTCACAAGAAAATGAAATACTAAAAAATAAATTTCCCAGTACCAAAATAAACCCAGATCATTTCTACAATTAATTGGAAACAAATATTCATATGCACTTATCCAGTGCCCAAAAACCACGATTCATAAGCAAGCGTAGTACTACAAAACAACATTTCGTAGTACAAAAAATACAATTGATATAACAATCTTCAAAGCGAAAGAATTGGTTAGTCCATCGCTAAATTCATATAATTAACCCCCAAAAAAAAAAGTTTGACGAAATCAACATCTATATATGCATTATCTAAAAGATAAACCTAATGCCAAAATTATCTATAGATGCATTATCCCAAAATTGTTTTTTAAAAAAGGACGTACTTGATTTTTACAGCGCAACCTTCGGCTGTAAAGGGAGAAATAACTTGCCGCTAGAGAAGATGAACTCTCGGTTGGAAATGAGAAATGACTCACCGGCCTTGTCTGGAAAGCAAAATAACTCCAAAATCTGTTAAACCTGTGGGACCTGAGCTACAAACTTTCTATTGTCTCTGGTGTAGGAGAATCGACGCCAGAAATGGAGAATCGACGCTAAAAGAGGAGAAATTGACGCACGGTCGTTGTTGAAGGTGGGGGAAAATGCTTAATTGAAGAGAAGCCGTTTAATTGCAATAGGTGCTAAAAAAAATGATAGCACAGAGGCTTTAATATTAAAGTATGACATAACTATTGGAAAATAATATTTAAAATGTGTGTATTGAATATTTGAATGTTGAATATTTGAATGTTGAAAATAAGAGTTGTAAATATTGAAAATTAGTGTGTGATGATGTAGGTAATGATGTATTTTATTTTTGGATTATTTGTAAAGATTTCCTATAAATAGATCTCTCATTTGTGAAGAAAATCACAATTGAACAGAGAGAAAAATATTATAAAGTGTGTAGTTTGGTAAATTTTGAGAGTTTGAGATTTTTACTTTTTACCATAAATTTTTACTTTTTCACAACACGTTATCAGCACGAAGCTCTAAAAGTCCTACATACTTTTCCAAGCTCCAAACAGAAGAAAAAGGTAACAAAAATAATTATATTTATTTTACTGTTGTTTATTTATTGTGTATTTATTTAATATACAATATAATGTTATTATTAGAAATAATAAAAATAAATTTTTCATAAACTTGTTATAAATCCTGGGAGGATGTTAAGACGACATCCCACACTCCCGGTAAGGGATACGACAAGTATAAAAGCCTATAAGGTTTTTAAACAAAATAAATTATGACATTCATTATAATATTATGATATGATATACATAATTATTTAAACATGTCTAATATTATATATATCATACTATTACCATAAAATTATACAAATACATACCTTTATTTTTTTTGTACCCCAACGGTCATAAATGGTAAAAAACGGCTAGTTTTTGCCCTATAAATATGATCTCACAAACACATTCCATCACTCCAACTTTCTCTTCTTCTCTAAAAATTATTCATCGTCAAATTTTTCGAAGAAAAAAGAAGATGGCTTTCTCAAGGATATTTTTAATTATTTTGGTTGTCATACTCACGAGTCTTGTATTTATCGGAGAATATCCTCCTCGTGCGTTTTCTTTATTTTTACAAATACTTGTACTTGTTGTTTATCCGTTACTTTGTATTCCAATAATTATTAACTAATAAAATGCATCGTAATTTTTTTTAGTACCACCATGTCAAATTTAACAAAGCTCGAATTTGTTGCGCTCGACATCACGGGAAAAAATTATATGCCATGGACTCTAGATGTAGAAATGCATCTTGAGTCATTGGGTCTAAGCGAGACCATTAAAGAAAATAGCATATGAACGTCACAAGAAAAGGCAAGAGCCATGATATTTTTGCGTCAACATCTCGACGATGGATTGAAATGTGAATATCTGACTGAAAAAAATCTCATGGCTTTGTGGAAGGGATTAAAAGAAAGATTCGAACATATAAGAGAAGTTATACTTCCGACCGCCCGGGATGAATGGAATACATTGAGATTCCAAGACTTTAAAAAAGTCAGTGATTACAATTCGGCGATGTATAGAATAATCTCGCAATTAAAATTTTGTGGACATGAGGTCATAGAATCTGAGATGCTTGAAAAAACATTTTCCATGTTTCATGCATCAAATATTACTCTACAGCAACAATATAGAGTACGTGGATTCACGAGATATTCTGAACTCATCGCCTGTCTTCTTGTGGCGGAAAAAAACAACGAGCTATTAATGAGAAATCATCAGTCCCGACCCACTGGATCAACAGCATTTCCAGAAGTAAATGCTGTAAGTAAAAATGAATTTAAACCTGGAAACCAAAATCAAATTCAAAGACAAGGTTTTGGTCGAGGTCGAGGTCGTGGACGTGGACGTGGAATTGGCCGTGGTCGTGGTCAAGGCCGTGGTTTTGAAAATAATCGAGATAGTTATTTTTATAACTCATCTCAAAAGAACGTCCCAAACCATCCACAGAAAAGGCATCATGAGAATACAAGTGTTAATGAGAAGCACTCAAAAAGATATGAAAGTTCTTGTTACAGATGTGGTACTCCAGGACATTGGTCCAAATTTTGTCGAGCCCCTGAGCACCTTTGTAAACTTTATAAAGAATCATTAAAGGGGAAAGAAAAGGAGACCAACTTCACTGAACGCAGTGACCGTTTGAGTGATTCAACTCATTTTGATGCTGGTGATTTTATGAATGATTTCTCTGGAAATGATCAATATGTTGGTGGGATAGAAATGAACAATATTGATGCTGCAGATTTTCTCAACGATTTCTCTGAAAATGAACAATATAATGGTAGAATATAAATGTACAATAATCTATTTTTCATGTATTCATAGAATAATGTTTTATTGTATAATTATGATTTGTGTTATATTTAAATATATATTGCAAGTAATTTATTTCATTGCATATTTTTTTGAAGTTCAAATATGGAAAATGCTATGAGCAAAGCTGAAGTTTGCATACCCGATAGTGGTACAACGCACACTATCCTCCGAGATAAAAGATATTTCTTGGAACTAAACCAACAAAAACAACGGTGAATACAATATCAGGTCCTGTAGACTTGATTAAAGGATGTGGTAAATCACAATTTTTGTTACCTAATGGTACAAAATTTTTTATCAATGATGCTTTATATTCACCACAATCGAAAAGAAATTTGTTGAGTTTTAATGATATATATTCCCATGGGTATGATACTCAAACAATGAATGAAGGGAATGAGAAATATATGTTTCTTATCACATATAAATCAGGAAAGAAATATGTGATTGAAAAACTACCAATGCTCCCTACTGGATTGCATTATACACATATAAGTCCCATTGAATCAAACATGGTAGTTGATAATTCTTCGATATTAACCAATTGACATGATCGATTGGGACATCCTGGTTCAACAATGATGCGAAGAATTATAGAAAATACACATGGTCATCCACTGAAAGACTAGAAGATCTTTCAGAATAATAAGTTTCAATGTAAAGCATGTTCTCTTGGAAAACTTATTATAAGACCATCACCAGTCAAAATCCAAACTGAATCACCAATGTTTCTTGAACGTATTCAGGGTGATATTTGTGGACCAATCCATCCACCATGTGGACCATTCAGATACTTTATGGTATTGATTGATGCCTCCAGCAGATGGTCACATGTATGTTTATTATCAACTCGAAATGTTGCATTTGCAAGATTACTTGCTCAAATAATAAAATTGAGGAATCAATTTCCCGATTATACAATCAAAAAAATTAGACTTGATAATGCTGGTGAATTTACTTCCCAAACTTTCAATGATTATTGTATGTCTATGGGAATCATTGTTGAGCATCCTGTTGCTCATGTACATACATAGAATGGATTGGCTGAATCATTGATTAAACGTCTGCAAATGATTGCTAGACCAATGATTATGAAAACAAAGCTCCCTATTTCTATATGGGGACATGCAATTTTACACGCTGCTTCATTAATTCGCATCAGACCAAGTGCATATCATAAATACTCCCCATTGCAGCTTGTATTTGGTAAAGAACCAGACATTTCTCATCTGAGAATTTTTGGATGTATGGTGTATGTGCCTATTGCACCACCGCAACGAAAGAAAATGGGACCTCAAAGAAACAAATGGAAGATACTCATGATGTCATTAAACGCCTGAAGCGTGGAAGGCCAGTCAGTTCCAAGGATAAAAATCCTCGAAAAAGAAAATTCACAGAGAAACACGATGATCACAAAATAAAGAATGACGTTTCTGAAGAAACACATGATGATCACAAAATAGAGAATGGTGTTCCTGAAGAAACACATGATGATGAAAATGTTCTTTCAGAACCACAAACTGACGAGAGTCATGAAATCTCTATCAATTATATTAATACTGGAAAAATATGGAACCGAAAAGATATAGATGAAATTGATGATATATTTTCTTATAATGTGGCAATCGACATCATAAATGATAACGAAGATCATGAACCAAAATCTTTTGGTGAATGTAAAAATCGGCAGGATTGGATAAAATGGAAAGATGCCATCCAGGTTGAATTAAATTCGCTAAATAAACGTAATGTTTTTGGACCTATAGTCCTTACACCTGAAGGTGTAAAACCTGTTGGATACAAATGGGTTTTTATTCGAAAGCGAAATGAGAAAAATGAAATAGTAAGATATAAAGCTCGACTTGTTGCACAAGGTTTTTCTCAAAGACCTGGAATTGATTATGAAGAAACGTATTCTCCTGTGATGGATGCAATTACGTTTCGGTATTTGATTAGCTTGGCGGTATCTGAAAATTTAGAAATGCGTCTTATGGATGTTGTTACAGCTTACTTATATGGATCACTTGATAGTAATATATATATGAAAATCCCTGAAGGATTTAAGATGCATGAAGCACAAAGTTCAAAACCCAGGGAATGTTATTCTGTGAAATTACAAAGATCATTATATGGGTTAAAGCAATCAGGTCGAATGTGGTATAATCGACTAAGTGATCACTTGATGAAAAAGGGATATGTAAATAATTCAATATGCCCTTGTGTTTTCATTAAGAAAATAACATCCGGATGCGTAATTATTGCTGTATATGTTGATGATTTAAACATCATTGGAACGAATAAAGAAATTCAAGAAGTTGTGTCATACTTGAAGGAAGAATTTGAAATGAAGGATCTTGGAAAAACCAAGTATTGTCTGGGTTTATAAATTGAACAAAAAGAATGTGGAATGTTTGTTCACCAGACAAATTATACAGAAAAGATCCTTAAACGTTTTAATATGGATAAAGCAAATCCTTTAAGTACTCCAATGGTTGTTAGATCATTAAACATAGAAAAGGATCCATTCCGTCCATGTGAAGATGATGAAGATATTCTTGGTCCAGAAGTACCATATCTAAGTGCCATCGGTGCCCTTATGTACCTTACAAATTGTACAAGGCCTGATATATCTTTTGCCGTGAATCTGTTGACAAGATTTAGCACATATCCAACAAAGAGACACTGGAACGGAATTAAACATATATTCCGTTATCTACGAGGAACGACAGACTTGGGACTTTTGTATTCAAAAGTTGTATTCAAAAGATGCTAATCCAAGTATAATTGGTTATGCTGATGCTGGATACTTATCTTATCCACACAAGGCACGTTCCCAAACTGGATATGTATTTACTCGTGGAGGCACTGCAATATCTTGGCGTTCTCAGAAACAAACGCTCGTAACAACTTCATCAAATCATGCCGAGATTATTGCACTACATGAAGCAAGTCGTGAATGTGTGTGGTTAAAATCAATGACCCAACATATCCAAATTTCATGCGGATTATCATCTGATGAGAAGCCTGTGATACTATATGAAGATAATGATGCATGTGTTGCTCAAATGAAAGAAAGATACATAAAAAGCGACAGAACTAAACATATTCCTCCTAAGTTCTTCGCATTCACCAAAGAGCTTGAGAAGAATAGATGTATTGATGTTCGTCACATTCAATCAAGTGAAAACTCATCAGATCTCTTCACAAAGGCACTTCCTACGTCAATATTCAGAAAGCACATATATAATATTGGGATGCGCAATCTACGAAATTTGTGAAGAATTGTTCATGTCAACATCAGGGAGAGTTTACGTGACTGCACTCTTTTTCCCTTACTATGGTTTTTATCCCAATGGGTTTTTCCAAGTAAGGTTTTTAACGAGGCAGTACAAAAACACGTAATGAAGACATCATCGTATCATGATCATCATCACAAGGGGGAGTATTGGAAAATAATATTTAAAATGTGTGTATTGAATATTTGAATGTTGAAAATAAGAGTTGTAAATATTGAAAATTAGTGTGTGATGATGTAGGTAATGATGTATTTTATTTTTGGATTATTTTTAAAGATTTCCTATAAATAGATCTCTCATTTGTGAAGAAAATCACAATTGAGTAGAGAGAAAAATATTATAAAGTGTGTAGTTTGGTAAATTTTGAGAGTTTGAGATTTTTACTTTTTACCATAAATTTTTACTTTTTCACAACAATAACTAATTTGTAGAGTAAATTGAAAATATGCCTTTAATATAATAATTTACATATACAAGGCCCGTACAACTGGTTATTTGGTATCGAGAATTAGGGGTGAGCGTTTATTTTCGGGTATCGGGTACTCGATTGGATCTAATCGGGTAAAATCATATCGGGTCGGGTATTTTTTAAAAAATTCGTGTCAGTCGAGTACCCGATGTTATCGGATTTGGGTATTTTACTGATACCCGACAATTTATCCATCTATTTTTTAATTGAATAGACAGATAGACCTATCATGTATTTTTTTGTGGCTAGTCATAACCCGATATAATGACAAATTACTAATCGTAAAATCATATAATGACATGATTTTTTGTAAAATGTGAAAAATATTTATGTTTTTTAATTTATGAAATACATGTATTTTTTAATTGAATAAACAGATAGATCCATCATGTTTTTTTTTGCTAGTCATAACCCGATATAATGACAAATGACTAATCTTAAAATCATATGATGACATGATTTTTTGTAAAATGTGAAAAATACATGTGTTTTTTAATTTTACTAGCCATAATATGATATAATGACTAGCCATAATTCGATATAATGACATGATTTTTTGTGAAATATGAAAAATACATATATTTTTTCAAAAAAAATAATTTTTTTTTTAAAATAATGTTTTTTTAAGGGTTCTCGGCCGAAAATACCCGACAATTTTGGATACCCAACATGATCGGGTTAATATCGGATAGTAACCGAACATAACCCGACCCGCACCCACCCTACGACGAGAATGACAGCACAATTAGAAAAGTAAATAGAAACCTGCAAAACACATCGCAGTTGCATCTTGAGATAACCAG
Source organism: Primulina tabacum (assembly GCF_025594145.1). Taxonomy (NCBI): domain Eukaryota; kingdom Viridiplantae; phylum Streptophyta; class Magnoliopsida; order Lamiales; family Gesneriaceae; genus Primulina; species Primulina tabacum. The sequence goes on from NC_134566.1 coordinate 2,535,663, forward strand.
GTATTCACTTTATCTTGTGCGTAATTTTCATTTCTTAATTGCATATGAATTGGAATTCTTCGGAATGAAGTGCTAAATAGTTGCTTTTGCGTAAAAATAAAACTAAGCTTTTCTTGTTTCAGTAATTTACACAATTTTTTAACTCCAGTCGTACATGAAGTTGGTTTGAATGAAATTGAAACACGAGGGAGTATGAAAACTTAATCTTGGTCAATAATTTGTTTGATTCTTGCCTGCTTTTATTTCTTCTCCTTTTGTAAGAATTTGTGTACTTAAGGATGGGCAAAGCAAATTCGGATGTTAGAGCATTGAACTTGGATGTTAGAGTATGGTCTTGCCATTATTCTTGGTGCATTTGGATTTTGGAATTAAGAAATTCATTTCATGTTTTTGGGATGCCGAGTTGAACGTGTTTTTTCCTAATTAATTGGCTGAGGGTATCCCAAGTATTCACACTTTTTGACTTCTCGCGGCTCTCGCCCGTTCCCTCAGGTAAAATTTTTGGGTCTGCCCTGATTGAAGACATACTTTAACGTGGTTGGGGAATGGCCCGCAGATAGAAATGAGCCTGGCCGTTTTTTTACATCATGCGCAGCTAATAAGTTATAAGTAATTCATTAAAGATTCTTGAGCTTAGTTTGTCAAAAACAAAGTGATTATGAAATAATATTGGAAATTTCTTGAGCTTTGGTTGGATTTATTTTGATATCTTACTGTTTAGAGATCGTATCTGTCTGGCATGTACAATTCTTTGGTTTGTTTCTGATTTTTAAAAGGTCGAAACTTAAACCAGATGTTTATACTCGCGTGAAATCATCAACTGCGTGCTTTGCTGCAATGTGGTAAATATATCTTCAAGAGGAGCACTTTAATTTTTTATTGGTTTTAAGGTTCATAATTGAACTACTTTAATTGATTCGAATGAGCCATTTGAAATAAGGGTATTGTTTGTGCCTCTTGATGGTTGCTATCAATTGAAATATCCTTCCATGACTCTGTATCTGTAGCCACTGATTGTTATTGAGATGGAAACTAACTTTCGCACCATGACCTCGGACATCCTTCATACGCAGTCACTTCCACAATCTGGGGGTTACACCTGAGATTCTCGGGAAAGGGTAATTAGACAAGGAAAGGCCAGGGAGGCGACTCAGTGGAATTTAGGGGAACAAGACTTGAACTTTTTTTAAAAATTAAATAGACGTGAAGATTCAATTTTTTGGTTTAAGGGGGGGCAAGCAGGTTCTTCCTGCCCCGGTCCGACAAGCGCTTCCATATACCCTTTTTTATATGTTGCTTCTTCCCTATAAGTGAGGATGTACTATTGGAAGGCTGAATAGATTATCACTGAAAGTATAAGCAGCTATTTGTCCATATTAGATTTATGTTATGATTCCTCAATTAATATTTGAAAATTATGTTATGTAAGAATGGTTTGATGTATGTCATAACTTGTTTAATATAGTCTATACGTGTAGTATTTTGGCTAGAAAAATAGTGTAAGTTTAACCATATAACTTAATCCATGAAAGCCTTGTCTTTGTCAACTAAATTTTCATTTTATATAATCAGTGGACATCTGTATATGACTTACAATGAAAGGAACAAAGCATCTTTGATGCTATACTTCTTTGGATTGCATATTATTGAAATATTCTACTTATAGTAGTTGTTAAAAAGGCCACAGGAACTGTGCCTATGCTCTGGGCTCGAAGGTTAACGAGCCTCAGCCCTTGCACCTTGAGCCAAGCAAAGTCTCACTTCTTCTATGAAGCGTGTGCCTTAACCTTGAAACTCCAACTTTGGTTTTATACAAAGTTCTTAAATATAGAGATAAAAAATTCGTGGTGAAATCCAAGATAATAGTTATTCGTTCTTTTGCTAATAATTTGATGAGTATTTGATATTGTTCAATACTTTGTAAGGTATTTGGTTACATGTAGGAAATTTTTTAAATCTATTTGAATTCTACCACATGACACCCTTGAGATGCCTCGATTCATTTAGCTGCGTGGCTCAACATGGGTTTTGTCTCTGAGCTTTACGATACCTTGGTGTCTTAATGTACTTTGGGCTTCTGTTAACTATTATGGTTCTATTATTTTAATTGCACTGCTTGTATGCCAGAATTTACTTTTTATTTATTCTCGTTGTACAGATTCTTTGGTCCATCTATAATAATATTGATGTCCCGTCAACGCAATGCCCTTGTGGCAGTTGGCTTATTAGCTTTTGCTTCAGCTGGCTTGGCATTCCCTTTCTACATGGCGTAGGTGACTTATCGTCGATTTTGCGGCTTGCTTATCAGCGACTAATGACTGTTACTATGACTATGATTGCCTACTTTTGTACAGGTCGAGGTCATCAAGAACTCCTGTGAGAGATTCGTCAAAGCCACTGCCACCTCAGGCGACTTTTCGAGGGCCTTACATTAACACCGGATCACGAGATATAGGTCCCGATCAACAAATTTCCCCAAAAAAATAGTAAATTGTTCATCTAGAAGTGGAAAAATTCAGATTATTTTGTGTTTTTATGAAACATGAAATATTTCAACCGGTGAAAAGGGGGGGCAAAACCATGCAATGAGACCGAACCGAATCTTTTGCTTAGCATTTCTTTACATAGTTTGTTTGTAAGTCACTGCTTTTGTTCGTTGCTTGCTGTAGAATGTTTAATTAGTAAGTACTAAGTTATGAATGTGGGATATTTTGCTTCGTTAAATTATTCTGATTGAACCTTTTAGGTCTAATTTTTATTATTAACTAGCCACCAAGGCACACATTTTGTGCATAACGAATACGCGAGGTAAACGTGTTGCTTGTGTAAAGATGAACTCGCAGTAAAAACTTGATAGAAAATTTCCCCTTGTAAAAGTTGGAAAACAAAAGAATCAAAACTTGTGGATGGCTAAAATAAGTGTAGCCTGAAATTACTAAATTCAACTAAACCCCTTTCCAATTTCCATCCACTAAAATGACTCCCAATTTGACAGCTTACAATAGAAAACCTGAGTGCAATATACTGTTGCTCCACGCCTCTTATTGTTGGCGTACCCTTTTTCGCGCTTAAGAAGTAGTAAAAGTTTTAAATTTTTTTAACGTTCAAAACGTTTTTGAGCGTCGTATAATTTTTTTATAAATTCATAGGGTGTTTAATTTAATTTACTTCTGCGTATTTAACGCCGGCTCCAACTATCCCGGTATTTAGGTGGTAATAATTCGTCTTATAAAACTCTACAAACTTTCAACTAGAATAAACTACTTCTTCAATTCTCTGAATTGGGTCCACGATTAAAGTCGATGTTTCTTTTCTAATTTGCACTAGAAAACTAGAAAAGATTTGACGTTGAGATGAGTGGCGGGAAAGCGGCGGCGATACAACGAAAACGTTGAGAAGTCTCGGCCGTGGGAATTGTTTTCTAAAGTGGCCAATGGATGACATTGATGGAGAAGAGAGATGATTTTTGTTGTCAAATTTTGGTGGAAAAACTTATGTGTAAAAGTTATTTCCATATGAAAAAAGTAAAAATTTATGGTAAAAAGTAAAAATCTCAAACTCTCAAAATTTACCAAACTACACACTTTATAAAATTTTTCTCTCTAATCAATTGTGATTTTCTTCACAAATGAGTGATCTATTTATAGAATTTCTTTACAAATAATCCAAAAATAAATTCGTCATTACATACATCATCACACACTAATTTTCAATACTTACAACTCTTATTTTCAACATTCAAATATTCAATACACATATTTTAAATATTAATTTTCAACACTTCCCCTTGTGATTATGATCATAATGATTGTCTTCATTACGTGTTTTTATACTGCCTCGTTAAAAACCTTACTAGGAAAAACCCATTAGGATAAAAACCATAGTAAGGAAAAAAGAGTGCAGTCACGTAAACTCCCCCTCGTGTTAACACGAACAATTCTTCATAAATTTCGTAGATTGCGCATCCCAATATTATATATGTGCTTTCTGAATATCGTTGTAGGAAGTGCCTTTATGAAGAGATCTGATGAGTTTTCACTTGATTGAATGTGACGAACATCAACATATTTATTCTTCTCAAGCTCCTTGGTGAATGCGAAGAATTTAGGAGGAATATGTTTAGTTCTGTCGCTTTTTATGTATCCTTCTTTCATTTGAGCAACACATGCAGCATTATCTTCATATAGTATCAAAGGCTTCTCGTCGAATGATAATCCGCATGAGATTTGGATATGTTGGGTCATTGGTTTTAACCACACACATTCACGGCTTGCTTCATTTAGGACAATAATCTCAGCATGATTTGATGAAGTTGTTATGTGTGTTTGTTTCTGTGAACGCCAAGAAATTGCAGTGCCTCCACAAGTAAATACATATCCAGTTTGAGAACGTGCCTTGTGTGGATCAGATAAATATTCAGCATAGGCATAACCAATTATACTTGGATTAGCATCTTTTAAATAAAAAAGTCCCAAGTTTGTTATTCCTCGTAGATAACGAAATATATGTTTAATTCCGTTCCAGTGTCTCTTTGTTGCATATGTGCTAAATATTACCAATAAATTTACGACAAAAGATATATCAGGCCTTGTACAATTTGTAAGATACATAAAGGCACCGATAGCACTTAGATATGGTACTTCTGGACCAAGAATATCTTCATGATCTTCACATGGACAGAATAGATCTTTTTCTATGTTTAATGATCTAACAACCATTGGAGTACTTAAAGGATTTGATTTATCCATATTAAAATGTTTAAAGATCTTTTCTGTATAATTTGTCTGGTAAACAAATATTCCACATTCTTTTTTTTCAATTTCTAAACCCAGACAATACTTGGTTTTTCCAAGATCCTTCATTTCAAATTCTTCCTTCAAGTATGACACAACTTCTTGAATTTCCTTATTTGTTCCAATAATGTTTAAATCATCAACATATACAGCAATAATTATGCATCTTGATGTTGTTTTCTTAATGAAAACACAAGAGTATATTGAATTATTTACATGTCTCTTTTTCATCAAGTGATCACTTAGCCGATTATACCACATTCGGCCGGATTGCTTTAACCCATAAAATGATCTTTGTAATTTCACATAATAACATTCTCTGGGTTTTGAACTTTGTGCTTCAGGCATCTTAAATCCTTCAAGGATTTTCATATATATATATATATATTACTATCAAGTGATCCATATTATTAACTTGTAACAACATCTATAAGACGCATTTCTAAATTTTCAGATACCGTCAAGCTAATAATATACCGAAACATAATTGTATCCATCACCGGAGAATACGTTTCTTCATAATCAATTCCAGGCCTTTGAGAAAAACCTTGTGCAACAAGTCGAGCTTTATATCTTACTATTTCATTTTTCTCATTTCGCTTTCGAATAAAAACCTATTTGTATCCAACAAGTTTTACATCTTCAGGTGTAAGGACTATAGGTCCAAAAACATTACGTTTATTTAGCGAATCCAATTCAACCGGGATGACATCTTTCTATTTTATCCAATCCTGCCGATTTTTACATTCACCAAAAGATTTTGGTTCATGATCTTCATTATCATTTATGATGTCGATTGCCACATTATAAGAAAATATATCATCAATTTCTTCTATATCTTTTTGATTCCATATTTTTCCAGTATTAATATAATTGATAGAGATTTCACGATTCTCGTCAGTTTGTGGTTCTGACTGAACATTTTCATCATCATGTGTTTCTTCAGGAACATCATTCTCTATTTTGTGATCATCATGTGTTTCTTCAGGAACATCATTTTCTATTTGGTGATCATCGTGTTTTTCTATGAATTTTCTTTTTCGAGGATTTTTATCCTTGGAACCGACTGGCCTTCCACGCTTCAGGCGTTTTATGACATCATGAGTTTTTTCAATTTGTTTATTTGGAATTTCAATTCGAACAGAAGCATTTAAATCATGTATATATGATTTAGTTACCCCTTTTGCATCTGTAAATGCATCTGATATTTGATTTGCTATTCTTTGCAAGTGCACAATTTGTTGTACATCCTTTTCATATTGTTTTGTTCTTGGATCCAGATGTAACAATGATGATACATACCATGTAATTTTTTTCGTTATGTTTCTTTTCTCCCCTTAACATTCGGAAGATTTCTTCATTAAAATGACAATCAGCAAAACGTGCCGTAAACACGTCGCCTGTCTGAGATTCAAGATATCGAATGATTGATGGACTATCATAACCGATAAAAATTCCAATCTTTCTTTGAGGTCTCATTTTCTTTCGTTGAGATGGTGCAATAGGCACATACACCATACATACAAAAATTCTCAGATGAGAAATGTCTGGTTCTTTACCAAATGCAAGCTGCAATGGGGAGTATTTATGATATGCACTTGGTATGATGCGAATTAATGCAGCGGCATATAAAATTGAATGTCCCCATATAGAAATAGGTAGCTTTCTTTTAATAAGCATTGGTATAACAATCAGTTGCAGATATTTAATCAATGATTCAGCCAATTCATTCTGTGTATACACATGAGCAACATGATGCTCAACAGTTATTTCATAGACATACAATAATCATTGAAAGTCTGGGAACTGAATTCACCAGCATTATCAAGTCTAATTTTCTTGATTGTATAATCGAGAAATTGATTCCTCAATTTTATTATTTTAGCAAGTAATCTTGCAAATGCAACATTTCGAGTTGACAATAAACATACATGCGACCATCTGTTGGAAGCATCAATTAATACCATAAAGTATTTAAATGGTCCACATGGTGGATGAATTGGTCCACAAATATCACCCTGAATACGTTCAAGAAACATTGGTGATTCAATTTGGATTTTGGCTGGTGATAGTCTTATAATAAGTTTTCCAAGAGAACATGTTTTACATTGAAACTTATTATTCTAAAAGATCTTCTGGTCTTTCAGCGGATGACCATGTGTATTTTTTATAATTCTTCGCATCATTGTTGAACCAGGATGTCCTAATCGATCATGCCAATTGGTTAATATTGAAGAATTATCAACTACCATGTTTGATTCAATGGGACTTATATGTGTATAATGCAATCCAGTAGGGAGCATTGGTAGTTTTTTAATTACATATTTCTTTCCTGATTTATATGTGGTAAGACACATATATTTCTCATTCCCTTCATTCATTGTTTGAGTATCATACCCATGGGAATATATATCATTAAAACTCAACAAATTTCTTTTCGATTGTGGTGAATACAAAGCATCATTGATCAAAAATTTTGTACCATTAGGTAACAAAAATTGTGCTTTACCACAACCTTTAATCAAATCTACAGGACCTGATATTGTATTCACCATTGTTTTTGTTGGTTTTAGTTCCAAGAAATATCTTTTATCTCGGAGGATAGTGTGCGTTGTGCCACAATCGGGTATGCAAACTTCAACTTTGTTCATAGCATTTTCCATATTTGAACTTAAAAAAAATATGCAATGAAATAAAATTACTGCCAATACATTTATAAAAATAAAATACAATACATATGTAAAAATATAACACACGATAAAACATTATCATACGAGTACATAAAAATATTTTACATAATTATTCCACCAGCAAATTGATCATTGTCCGAGAAATCAATCAGAAAATCTCCGGCATCAAAATGAGTTGAATCACTCAAAGGTTCACTGTGTTCAGTGAAGTTGGTCTCCTTTTCTTTCCCCTTTATTGATTCTTTATAAAGTTTACAAAGGTGCACATGGGCTTGACAAATACGAGACCAATGTCCTGGAGTACCACATCTAAAACAAGAAATTTCAAATCTTTTTGAGTGATTCTCATTAACACTCATATTCTCATGATGCCTTTTCAGTGGATGGTTTGGGACGCTATTTTGAGATGAGTTATAAAAGTAACTATCTCAATTATTTTCAAAACCACTGTCGCGTCCACGACCACTTCCACGTCCACGTCCACGTCCACGACCTCGATTTCGTCCTCGACCAAAATCTTGTCTATAACTTTGATTTTGGTTTTCAGATTTAAATTCATTTTTGCTTATGATATTTACTTCAGGAAATGCTGTTGAACCGGTGGGTCGTGCCTAATGATTTCTCATTAACAGCTCGTTATTCTTTTCCACCACAAGGAGACATGCGATAAGTTCAGAATATCTCGAAAATCCACGCACTCTATATTGTTATTGTAGAGTTATATTCGATGCGTGAAAAGTGAAAAATATTTTTTCAAGCATTTCCAATTCAGTAATCTCGTGCCCACAAAATTTCAATTGAGAGATTATTCTATACATCGTCAAATTGTAATCAATTACTTTTTTTAAATCTTGGAATCTCAACGTATTCCATTCATCCCGGGCGGTCAGAAGTATAACTTCCCTTATATGTTCGAATCTTTCTTTTAATCTCTTCCACAAAGCCATGATATCTTTTTCAATTAGATATTCACATTTCAATCCCTCGTCGAGATGTCGACGCAAAAATATCATCGCTTTTGCCTTTTCTTGTGATGTTGATATGCCATTTTCTTTTATGGTCTCATTTAGACCCAATGACTCAAGATGCATTTCTACATCGAGAGTCCATGTCATATAATTTTTTCCCGTAATATCAAGAGCAATGAATTCGAGTTTTGCCAAGTTTGACATGGTGGTACTTTTTTTTTCTGTTTTGGAGCTTGGAAAAATATGGAGGACTTTTAGAAATTCGTGCTGATAACGTGTTATGAAAAAATTAAAAATTTATGGTAAAAAGTAAAAATCTCAAACTCTCAAAATTTACCGAACTACACACTTTATAAAATTTTTCTTTCTACTTAATTGTGATTTTTTTCACAAATGAGATATCTATTTATAGAATTTCTTTACAAATAATCTAAAAATGAATTATCATTACATACATCATCACACACTAATTTTCAATATTTACAACTCTTATTTTCAACTTTCAAATATTCAACATTCAAATATTCAATACATATATTTTAAATATTAATTTTCAACACTATATTCAATTATTGATTTAACATATATAAAATTTTCTTCCTGATCTAGTCAGTACTATCTTTTTATGAGGATACTGTATTTCCATTATTTAAAATTTTCATCTAGTATTTTCACTCTTGAAAAATAATACACTTAATTAAATTATTATCAACTTTTGATAATGCATAATATAAATATATACATATACATATATATATAACCATTATTTAATTACTTAATCAATTAATTAATTAATTTTAGACACCTCTAGAATATTCCAGTAGAATCTTATACTTAGTATTCACTACCACTAATTTATTATTTAATTATAACATTTAAATTTACCAACTAAATAATTGTAAACTCATTATAACATCGATCGATGATCAGACATCGTAAATTTATCGAGTGTACAAATCTCGTTCACATAATGAAAACTGAAAACTTCGAAGTCTGAAATTTTTCACTGACCCCATTTTTGGCAGCTGCTAGTTTTCTGAACTATTTCACTAAAACAAGCAGTCTCAATCTCCCCACTTAATTAACAGTTAATCTAACTTCCAATAATAAATCTACTTATAAACTCATTTAATCTCCATCAAACTACAGTCGTCAAATTCAACTCCTTGAATTCGACTATCTCAATAGGAACACGAAATCCAATACTTGTGTAATCCTCAATGGTTCAGGAATACAACTAACAGTTGGTTCACAAATTAATGTGATTCAAAACAAAATTTGTTCTTATTCAGGCTTACCCTACTTAGCTCCATTCTTTTCATCAACTATTTGATCAAGAAATTCAGAACTCAAGTCTGATGACACCTATCAGCTCATGGTAAGAACGTCTAGTAGCATCGCCTCATGACCCCCCCAATTTTCACTGATAGTGCCTGAAAGAACCTTAAGTTATCATTAATGTACAATACCATCCCTTCAACTCATATATCTCGATCGAATCCGCAACCATTGATATATTGAAAGTAGCAAATGAACTCGATAATGATGTGATGTATCTTTGAGTAATAATAGTGGCATGATATGTGTAACTGAGGAAACAACTTTCCAAAATGCACATGTCTTACTCTGGCCATAGATTTCTTGTACTATTAACTCATCAGATAGCATGTGATATCTTCACCCGTAGGTGGGCGATGAATAGCTGACTACAATGCATTGACTCCTACATATTTTGAAACTACACCCAACATTTCCATCTGATGACCCTCAATATAGTTCGTTAATGGATCAAAGTGCAAGCTAGTACATAAAGCATCCACGCTGTCTCGGATCAAAAGATTAATGGTGTACAACCGTAACCGCGAGCTATTCCACTTGATAAGTGATAACCACATGAAAAGCCCTAGGGAGGGTAGTTAAGTATCTCATCAAATGGTCACCCATCTATATGAACAGACATATCCATGTCCTTACCAAGGAAACATGACATTTACATAACAAATGATACTCTCAAGCTCGAGCAACTTTTATCCTTATTTTATGTTGCTGAATCAAGTGGGAACCAGTTTAGAATATACAATATGCTTCCTAATGAGTTCATGATCATACGTTGATAGGTAAGCCTCATGGTACTTACATACGAGTCAATAAATCGCAAGCCATAAATTGGCACGATGTGCACCCACTCTAACAATCTCCCACTTGTCTATAGACAATTACCCATAGATCTCAAACCCATCACTATATGAAGCTTCTCAAACAGTGGTCTTTAGAATGGTTTTGTAAGTGGATCACCAACTTTATCTGCAGAGGAGACACTCTCTGCTGATATATCTCTTTCTCCCACAATCTCTCAGATTATGTGGAAATTCCTCAGTATGTGTTTGGATCACTGATGAGACCTCAGTTCTTTTGATCGTGTAACTACATCGGTGTTGTCGAAGTAGACCGGGATTGGATCAACTTTTTGAGGAATGACACAAAAATTTTAAAAAAGATACCTCATCCAAATTGCCTCGTTTGCTGCAGTTATGTATTCGGCTTCAGTGATTGAATCCACGGTAGTATCTTACTTGGAATTCTTCCAAGAGATATCACCTTCATTGTGCTTGAATACAAATCCAGATGTTGATTTCAAATCATCCACATCCGATTGAAAGCTAGAATTAGTATAGCTTTCTAATTTTAATTCTCCATTCTCATAAACCATGAACAAATTCTTAGTCCTTGTCAAATATTTAAGAAAATCTTTCACGACCTTCCAATGCAATGGACCTGGATTCGACTGATTATGCTTGCAACACTCATTGCAAATACAATATCAGGTCGTATAGCTATCATACCATACATAATATTGCCAATGACAGATGCATATGAAATGAAAGTTATGTTTTCTATCTCCTCATCAGTTTTAGGGCATATAGACTTATATAGAGTTACACCATGACACATTATGAGATATCCTCTCTTATACTCCTCCATAGTATATCTCCTCAGTATGGTATCGATATAATTGGATTGGCTGAGTCCTAGAATCCTCTTTGATCTATCCTATAGATCTGTATTATTAATATATAGGATGCTTTACCCATATATTTAATGGAGAGCTTACTAGCCAACCATAATTTAGTTGACTGAACCATCCCTACATTATTCCCAATGAGTAGTATATCATCAACTTAAAGTACTAGGAATGTCACTGCACTCCCACAAACCTTTTTATATACACATGGTTCCTCAGGATTTTAACACAATCAAACTCTTTGACGGTGTTGTCAAATCTGATATTCCAACTACTCAATGCCTGTTTGAGTCCAAAAGTGGATATTTGAAGTTTGCATACTTTGTGCTTACTTGCTACTGATGTGAACACTTTAGGTTGAGAAATGTAAATCTCCTTCTTAATGTCACCATGAAGGAACGATGTCTTCATATTGATCTGTCATATTTCATAGTCATACCATACTGATATGTCTAGCAATATCCTAATAGACTTGAACATTGCGACTGGATAAAATGTTTCTTCATAGTCAATATATTGTCTTTGAGTATATCATTTTGCTACTAATCTTGCTTTGAAGGTCGTTACCTTCTAATTCGCCCCAAATTTCGTTTTGTAAATCCATTTGCTTTATATGAGAATAATTCCCTAAGGTGGATCTATTAAATACCATACTTGATTTGAATACATGTTATCCATCTTGTACTGCATGACTTCAGACCATTTGGATGAATCGACATCCTATAATGCTTCTTTGAAGTTTCTTGGATCACAACTAGGAATGAATCATCTTGGCCCTCTTCAAGAAGCATGCTCATCCTCGTAGGCGGCCTTGAGACCCTTTCGGATCTCCTGGGAGTTTGTGTCTATTCAACTGGTTGTTGGGGTGTGGATTCTATTACTTTAGGAGTGAGTGTTTCTCGTATCTCCTCTAGCTCTATCTTCCCACTTTTTCTATCTAATAAAAAATTCTTCTCAAAGAAGGTGACATTCTTTGAAACAAATACTTTTGTTTCATTGAGATCATAGAAATAATATCCAACAGAATTCTTTGGATTCCCACAAAGTGGCAATTCAATAAATCCTATCATAGATTGAACTATGTCTATCAATGTTTGATTACGACGGTCTGACATATCATTCAACGTGGTGTGATAGGTGTGGTCCACTGTGGGAGAATCTCATTCTCTTTAAGATAATCTTGAAGTTCAGTATTTAAGTATTCTCCACTTCGATCATCGAAGTGTTTAAATACTTTTTCCTAGCTATTTCTCTACTTCATTTATGAATTCTTTGAACTTTTTAAAATCTTCAGACTTGTATTTCATTAAATGCACATATATGTACCTCGAGAAGTCATCAGTAACGGTAAGTAATTGTATAGTCCGAAATCAAATAATAAGTGAATAAAAATGACCTTATTTGATTACCTTTGCTATAGTTTTCGTTGGGCCGAATGCCCACCTACCTCTCGATCACGACAATGACTCAGAATGGATTTCATCTCTGCCTTAGGAACACATCTCCTAATAATATTGTCTGCACAAATCTTAGACAAGACACGTGTAATGCTTAACATTGGACAAAACTTCTTTCTTTGATTGAAGGAAAAATTTTGTGGGAAGATGTCACTACAATTTGCAAAATCAACACACCAAGGAAGTGAAAAAAGTGGAAATAAATGCTCATCAAGAAATTTCTGATTAATCTCAGCTATCTCTACATAATGCTCATCAGTTAAATTTCCTAGATAGGTGATCAACCACCACTTTTTCTACACCTTTTTTTATCCTTAATCTCCAAATAATATTCTTGAAACAACAAAATCCATATAATCAAACGATGTTTAGCATCTTTATTTTCAGCAAGGTATTTAAGTGTAGAATGATTAATGTAAACAATAACTTAACTTTGGCTAAACTGAGGTAAGAAGGAAATTTATCAAACGCAAATACTACAGTCAGAAGTTCTTTTCCAATGATAGCATAATTATGTTGTGCCACTAATAAAGTAAATAGTGTAAAATGCCTTATTCCTCATTTGGCCAAGGACTGCACCTACAGTGATTCCACTAGCACCACACATGAGTTTTAATGGAAGCTCTCAATCCGGTGCTACCAAAACAGGTGATGTGATCAGCTTCTCCTTTAGCGTCTCAAATGCTTGCTCACAGTGAAAATCAAAATTAAATGGTGCATCTTTAGCTAACAAACCAGACATGGGATTAGAAATCTTATAAAAATACTTAATGAATCTACGATAAAACTAGCATCTCCTAAAAAATTACGAACTCCCTTCACTGATATTGGAGGAGGTAATTCTTATATCAACTAAATTTTTTCTTGGACCACTTGAATACCTTTTGGGATATTTTGTGCCCTAAGACTATAACTTCTTGAATTATGAAGTAATATTTTTCCCAATTAATCACAAAATTAGTCTCCTCACACCTCGTCAAAACAAGATCCAAATTATTCAAACAAATGACAAAACATGAATCAAAAACCTAGAAATCGTCTATAGTGAACAAGTACATGTAGAGTGTATACATAATTTAATGAGTTAATTAATTTAATGATTTAAATGAATTGAATGATGCATTTAACATGTTTAATTTAGTTTAAATATTTATTTGTTTATTTTCTTGGGATTTAATTGTATTTCTTGAGTTTAAGATTTTCAGGCGTATATTCGATGTTTGGCAGGGGATAGGAGACCGGAGACGATTAAAGTGCAAAAATTAAATTTTATATTTTTATTTTAGGTCAAGAATTATTTATTTAAATGATTTATGAATTTTAGCATTTTAAAGTCAAATTTAAATTATTATATGAATTAAAATATTTTTAAGCATGATATTAGCAAATTTCCATAAATAGGAGATTTATTCTTGAGCATGATGTTTAATATTTTATTAAATTATTTTGAGACTTAATAAATTTTTTTAGTTAGTATTTAATTAATTTGCAAATTTTTTTTTTAAAAAAAGAATAAAAACACACACACGCGACCACAAACTAATTAAATACACACACAAAAACATGAAAAGCTAAGGTTTAGCCTCCAAGTAGCCTCCTCCACTTCTCCACATCTACCTACAATGTTTTGGTGAATTTTTACAAGTTTGTGGCAAGAAAAACGTCTAGCAATTGTCCTCCGTTCATTCTCTACATTCCCTCGCATCGGTATTCGTTTATTCGAGTGTTTAAACACAAAGGCATATTCTAAACCTTTCTTGATGTATCAATCTTGTTATATACTGTTGTTTGATGATATTTAACGTGAAAAAGGTTTTTTTATACATGAAATATTTGAATCAAAACATGAATTTGCATTTCGAAATTTTTCTGCACAAGATCCTTCACGTTTTCATGAGTTTTTGATGCGTTGGATTCATGTGGATTGTCTGGGCTGTTGCTGCTGTAGATGGGGATGTATTAGAAGTCGTCGTGTGCGTGTGGGGGCTGTTTTTGGTATTCGGCTGGTTGGGGCAGGTTCGAGCTGGGCTATGGCTCGTGTCTAGGGTCTGGACAGTGTCTTAGGGTGTTAATGTGGGTATGGTTTTGGTCGTTTATGGGCTGGTGGGGTAGGAAAGTCACTTGAGACAAAAAAAGGCGCGCACGTGCGCGAAGCGTCCAGAAGGGCATGTCCCAACCGGTTGCTCCATGATGTCCATGTGCGACCTGAGTTTGTAAGGACCATATCAGTGGCTTGATTAGGGTCTAAGGTCGTGGTCTAGGGCTTGGTTAAGGGATTGTTTGAGCCGTGGTAAGTTTGGAGATGCATAGAACCTGAACGTGTCAAAAAGAGGCAAAATAGAGCCTAGAGTTTCTTGTCTTGTTTCAGGTGGTTTGGGGTTGTTCCAGAGGTGATTCTAAGGTATGGGCAGTGTGTAGGTTTCTATTCAAGGTTGAGTCGAGTCTCGAGTCGTGGGGGTAACTTGCAAGTCGTTTTATTTTATTCGGGAGTCGTATGGGTGAGATGCAAGTTTATGGAATGCTTTGAGGTATGTAAGTTGTCTTGTGGCTAAATTACGCATGTATGGTTTTGGAAGCCGGAGAACATGTCTAGGGACGTTTCCAACTTAACTTATGATTATCTTCTGATTGATAGTGGATATCCAGCCTAAGGACTGTGGTGATCCTTGCCGACCAAGTACCGTGGTGTTAGTTTGATCAAACGAATTATGTTATGGTGCCACATTTTAATGAGCATAATTCTACGGAAAATGTTTTAAGTTTATGTTATGTCAAGCGAAGCATGTTTTATGAAAATGTTTACGCAAAAAAGTCACTTCATATTTATTTATGCATAGGTAATTTACGTATCAAGTATGTTTAAATTGCATGAATTTTTATTATGTAGTATTCGTTATTCGCGGTTTGTGCATGTTGAGTCTTTAGACTCAGTAGACATGATTGATGTAGATGATGTTGTTGAGGAGACTGGAGGTGATGACGAGTGATCAGGCTCGGACCGTAGGCAGTGCACACTCGATGGCATTGCAGTTTATGAGCTTTATACAAGTTAAAACTGATTTAATACTCTGATTTATTTTATTGCATTTTGGTTGGGAAACAAATTATTTCTTTGGATGTTTTAAAATATTTTATAGATATCGACGTGGATCATTTTTTTTTACGCCTCAAAATATTCAGAATTCAAATTGTTTATTTATTTTTTTAATTTTTGAATTTTAGGTTTATTTTGGTTGTAATTTTCGAAAATGATGTATAGGTTTTTATTGAGTTTAAAAGTAAGAGAGTTATGGAATTAATTAGATAGAAAATTTTTATGTTCTGTATATTTTAATTAGTAAATGAGGGTCTTTACATCGTCCATAAAAATTTCTAGAAAATCCTCAATCATATCATGAATAATAGACGTCATGCATCGTTGAAAAGTTGTAGCTGCATTACATAAACCAAAAGACATTCTTCTATATGTTAATGTGCCATAATGACAAGAGAATGTGGTCTTATCTTAGTCCTAAGTGAAATTGCTATCTGATTATATCCAGAATTCCCCATCCAGAAAACAATAAAAATATATCCTGAAAGTCTTTCTGCAATTTGATCAATAAATGGAATGGGAAGCTAGTCGTTACTTGCAACATCATTTAATCTCCTATAATCTATACACAATCTCCATCTAGTGACTATCCTAGTAGGAATTAATTCATTAGAAACAAGAGTCATACCTTCTTTCTTTGGCACAGATTGGAAATGACATACCCATGAACCATCAGCGATTGGATAGATAATACATGGGTCCAAAAGCTCGATCCTTAGCTTTTACCACTTATTCAATGTTTGCATTGAGGCGTCTTTGTGTTTGTGCCAAAGGACTGAACTTTTCTTCCATCAGAATTTTATGCATGCAAATCGAAGTACTAATCCCCTAGATATTTGCTATCTTCCATCCAAATGACTTTTTGTGCTCCCTAAGAACCCTTAAAGGCTTTTCTTCATTTGCACATGTCAAGGATGAAGAAATAATTACTGGAAAATAATTTTCAGCATCTAAATAAACGTACTTGAGATGAGAAGGTAAATTTTTATGCTCAAGATTTGGTGGCTCTTTGATTGATGGATTTTGTGGCTTGACATCCCTTTGCACCAAATCTCCAAGATTTCCACTTGGAAGCTTTTGTAATGAATGTTGGCATTTAATTATGCAATTATCTCAATCATATCCTCATCATGCTCCTCGTCACCTTTTGAATCAACTAGACATTCCTCTAAAACGTCCTTGAATGTACCTTGCACAAAATCAACAAACAAAGCATTAATAACTTCTATACTAAAACACATGTGCTCGTTGTGTGGGCGCTTTAAAGCTTTAAAAAAATTAAAAGTGACTTGATCCTCTCCCACTCAAAGGTTCAACTTTCCCATTTGGACAACAAGAAGTTCCTTCCCAGTAGCTAAGAAGGTTCGTCCCGAAATCAATGGCATGTCCAAGTCTTCCTCCATGTCTAACACAAGAAAATCCAATGGCAAAATGAATTTATTCACTTTTACTACCACATCCTCAATGATTCGTCGTGGATAAATGATGTAGATGTACACCAATTACAAAGAGATTGTATTAGGCTTTGGCTCACCCAATCCCAAGATCCTGAAAATAGAAAGAGGCATCAAGTTAATACTTGCACCCAAGTCACGTAAAGCTTTAGTAAATGAAATGGAACCAATAGTGCAAGGTTTACAAAAACTCCTTGGATCTTTTAACTTTGGAGGCAGTTTATTTTGAACATTTGCACAGAACTCCTTAGTCAAACTCACTGTCTCATGTTCCTACAATTCAATCTTATTAAATAAAATTTCCTTCAAAAAATTAGCATAACTAGGAATTTGAATCAAAGCATCAACAAATGGAATATTAATTTGTAGTTTCTTAAAAATTTCAAGAAACTTAGCAAAACAAGAATCTACCTTCGATTTTTTTCAATGCTGCTGGTAAGGGGGAGATATACTTTCTTGGATGGTATGCTATGTGTAGTGACAGGAGACTTACTTTTTTCTCTCTTGTCCTCCTTGTTTTCCGTCTCTAAACCAATCTCTTTTCCATTACTGAGTGTTATAGTCTTTGCTTGCTCCTTTGGATTCTTTTTAGTATCACTTGGCAAAGTTCCTTGAATTCTTCCATCCACCATGTTACCCAATTGTCCCAACTGATTCTCAAAATTCCTAATAGAATCATCTTGATTTTGAAATCTTTTTTTTCTGCAAATGATATGAAAGTATTCATGAAATCCTCCAAACTCGATTTCTTGTCTTGCCGTGCAAATCCAGGTGTGGTCTCACAAAAATCTAATGATTTTGATTTTGGTTAGGCTTTGAGAAGTTTGGGTGATTCTTCCATCCCGGATTATAGGTATTTGATTAAGGATTTTTTGGTGGCCTATTTCCAGTAATCTTGTGTAAACTCATCTGACGTAAAGTCAAATACCTCATCATTGTTGGATTTCATATGATCATTTATGAATAGGCACTTGACTAACTCATCAGTACTCTCTATGGATACATGTTCTGAGTTGGTGGTCTCTGAGTCTAAATCAACCCACTTGCTCTTGCTCTCTTACGCTAGCAACATCTTCTGAACTCTTTTATTCTTGGAGGATTTCTTCTTATGTGTTGTAATTTCAGATCGTCCGTATGTCTTTATGTTTGACGTACTGTATTTCTATTATCCTCATTTTACGAATATAGAATGATATATATTCTTATTATGATTCAAATTTCCATTGTATGATATGGGCTATGTTTAAGAATCCGCAATGTGAACACGAACATTAATATGAAAGTATGAACACGGAGTAGATAAGAATGAATGTGTATATGTGATTGATGATTGTGTAAAATTATAAATGATTTCATGAGTATGGATATATACATTTGAACATTGAATGGTTGACGGGGAATGGGTATTTTGAAGTGAATGTGGAGGAGTTGGTGAGGTATTAGGATGGATGATGTTTATAAGATGGTATTGGAGTATTGTATTGAGCATAATATGTTGATTGATTTGTAAAAAAAGAAAAAGGCAGCCATATGGCCAAAAGTTGGTAATGATCAAGTTAAACATGAAGTTTTATTAAAAAAATTCGAAGTAGAGGAGCATCAACATAGGAAAGGAGGCGCCTAAAAATGATTTTTGAACGGGAAAGGTCGTGACATTGCAGCCTCAGTGCCTAAGAAGTGGTGCCAATGTGTTTAGGAAGAGGTGTCACAGCGCCTCCAGCACACAAAATTCATAGGGGCGGCTCCTCAGCGCCCATCTGCAAAAGTGTGTTTCCAAATGCGATTTGTGGCGTTCAAAAGGAAATAATCTATTTATTTAGCTCATTTTCACCCTTCCTCACCCTCTTCACCCAGAAACGAGAAAAGAACCTAGTGTTCTTAGTTTCCATAATAAATTACCAAAAACACATCCATTTTCTTCTCAAACCGAAGGCGGATTCATAATTTATACAGAAATTGGTTCCTAGGTATTCCTATGTATGTACTTTGTTCTTATTAGATGGTGTAAATGAAAAGGTAGGCTGGGTAATGTGTGAAGTTGAGGAATTATGTATAGTGATGGCTTATTTCATGAAATTGCAGCATATAATCAACATATAACAGATTCAATTATCGTTCTTCAGCTGGTTTGTAAGTTGGAATTTATTCCTTGCTGCTCACTTGGACATATTATCTATTGATAATGCTTTTTTATGTATAGCTTCTTTTATTGCTGGGAATTACTATCCTTAAATATTTTTATATGAATTATAATTGAAAGAATGTATTATATGTACCTTCTTATGGGAAAGAAGTTATAAAATGAATTTGCCTCTAAAGTTTTTGATAAAATGTCTAAAAAGAAATGGCTTATATGTCAATGAACGACGGTTAATACCTAAAAGAATGGAAACCAACAATATAATGTGTTCGCCAACTAACATTTACAATGATTGAATGCGACTGAATATGTAGATGTTTAATGAATGAATGAACGTGGTGTCATGCCACGAGACCGAGGTCAGGAAAATCTGGCTTTGTCTCATAATCACAAAATTGCAAAACAACAAGTATCAGAAGTACATAATTTCCTAATAAGCCTATTTATTTATAAATAAAAAAAATTTTCTCTACAACTCCAAAATAATCACATAATATTTTACAGCTGCGGAATGTAAAACATTAATTATGGTGAGGAAGCTCACGATTGAAATAAACTGAAAACTAAAATGAAATGTAAACGTTGACAAAAGTCTTGTCTTTATTTACCATCCCTAGAACCGTGTTTGTTCTTCATCCTCTAACCTATCTTCATTTTTATCTGACAGGGTGTGAGAGGGTGAGTGATATGACTATCATTGAGTAAGCATGAGAATTCCACCCTGCCTTTAATATAATTTTTTTAACAAAAACAATAATCGTAGATATATACAAAATATTCTTATTTTCAAGAATAAACATATATAAAAAATATGCACTAAACAAATTATGAATTCATGGTGTAGAGCTCAAAATCAGTACACGTAAAACCCATGCATATATTTAATTGTTAAATTATTTAATCAAATTTAAAATGATTTTTTTGAGATGCATGATTTATGAAATCACATTATTTTAAATTATCTATGTTTATGCGATGCACGTTAAATATTTTCTTGAGTCTCATGTTTCAGGCGATTATTCGATGCGGGATCGAGGAAAATAGACTGGCGACGATTTTGGCAATTTAAAAATGTGGTATTTTATTTTAAGTTAAGAATGGGGCATTTTAAATGATTTATTAAGTTTTTAGCATTTTTAAGCATAATTTATTTAATTAGTGATTTTAGGATTTTAAAACTTTTAAAGTTAGAAAGTGTGCATTTCATTTTAAATTAATGGATTTTATTAAGTTAAAAGTGGGTTAGCATTTTTAATTGTTTGCTAATTATTAGTTTTAGCACAATTTAGCCCCTAATTAACCCTATTATTAACTCACACAAAAACGCACGCACACATACACTTTTACACACACTAATACACGCCTACGCACACAATTCACTCCTTCCCATTTCAGTTAATTATTTTAAAAGAAAACCTAGGGTTCTTATTATCCTCCCCAGCCGCCACCCTCTTCTTCGAATTTTCCAGCAACTTTACGTGATTTTTGTTGCAAGAAATCGTGCCACGTTTATCCCGGATCAACAATCGCACCGTTTCCGCTTCGGTATCCCCGTATCGGTATTTTTAATTATCAAAAGGCATGTATATTCTTTCATTCTTGCATCAATCTTGTCATATTATTTGTGTTGTTGTTTATTATGCGTAAAAATCCATGTATGTTGCAAAACGTTTGAGCAAAAATTTGTTGGATCGGTTTTGAAACGATTTTTGATCTGAAAACTCAAAATTTGCCGTCATTTTAAATACTGTGACTTTTCGGTCAATTTTCTGGAATAAATTTCAACATATAAAACGTAGAAATTTTTGATACCTTCGATTGGACAGTAAACTCGAAATATTTGGATAAGAAACGAGTGAGTTATGGTTGTTTTCGTGTGACTGCTCAAACCTGCGATCTTATGAAAATGATGTTCATCATGTTTTGAAGTTTTTGAGTTGCAGGCTTCGTTGGGCACCGTCGGGCTTGTGCTACTGCATTTAGATATGTTATGGGATGTATTTAGGTGTTATTTGGTGGTTCATTTGGGTCGGGATTGTCTTGAGATATAATAGAAGTCGTAAGAAGCGAAACGATGTCGAATTACGGGTTAGTGTTGTAATGAAGTTGCTTGTCGATGCTTGGGGACATTTGGGGTGTTTGTACGAGTTTGAATAAATGTAATAGCATCCTAGGATGAGTCTCGAGGTGTTAGTTCATGGTCCCTAGACTTGGATTGGAAGAATGAATCAATAAGTTTGTGAATTTTCGCGATTTTGCAAGTTCAGAGGCTACCCGGACCCCGACACAGAGTCATGTCCATTTTTCCTTCAAAATGCGAATTTCCAGCATCTAAACGAACCCCGACACTGACCCTTACACGGGGTCCGTGTCCTTTTAAAAAATAATATATTTTTATTTTTTTAGGGATCGTTTTGGGGTTTTGATGTCATGATTTAGTACGATGATTAAACGAGATCGAGTCCCGAGAGATTTAGAATGTCATAAGGAAATTTGTCATTTTTGGGTGTGAGCATGACTATACGTCTAAGTTATACAATTTAGGTATTCGAACTCATGTTAGTATGTGCAGCAGTGGCCCCAAGCGAGATCCAATGAATCCCTCAACACCATGTAAGTATGTTCGACGTGCAAAAGAAAATATTTTATGTTTTTGAGGTATGCTAATTGTCATGTGACCAAATTATGAACGGGTTTGGAAGTCAGTGAACGTGGCTGAGGACCTCTCCACCCCGGTAAAGCATGACCGGGGTTAGATCAGGATGGAAAAGCGATAAAGCATGATCAGGGATCAATCCACTCGGTAAAGCATGACCGGGGATCTCATGTATGTGGCAGTGGATTTTTCTTGTCAGCACAGTAATGTGGTTTAGTCTGATCAGGCACATTTATGTATGGGTCACTTGCTTTGAAACATATCTCTACGCAAAATGATGTTATGTATGCTCAAGTATGTATGATGCAAGTATGTTTAAGAAAAGATTTATGATGATGTCATGTCTATGTTTATGCTACTACGTTCAAGTTTCAAGTATGTTTATGCTATTACGTTCAAGTTTCAAGTATGCACGTTCTATTTTAAAGATGCATGTGGTTTTATTACGTATTACTTGTTATATCCAGTTTATACATGTTGAGTCTTTAGACTTACTAGACTTGATCGATGCAGGTGGGAATGACTTTGAGAAGACGAGGGGTGAGGACCAATGAGCCGGCTTGGACTGAGCAGTAGGCTAAACCCGAGGACCGCGCATGTTTTTAAGAAATTATGCAATCTTTCAAATACTCTGATTTTCATGAAGTGGTTTTTGATGTTTAAACGATTATTACTTTTGGCAAACTTGGTTTTGGTTGTTTTTATTGCAAATGTTTTTAGAAGAGCATATTATTTTGATGCAAATTTGAAAGTTTATTTTGTATTTAATAAAATTTTTATTTTTCGCAAATTTTAAAATTGTTAAAAGTACGGTACGTTACATTTGGTATCAGAGCGGTGTTCTTGTAAAGGGTTATGCCTACTGCAAGTTGCGAGAAGCTCACGAAGTCACACCTCAAGTCTGTAAGTTTTAAAGTTTTAAATTCATTCACGTAATATGTATCCAGTTATGATTTTAGCATGTTCATGTTTGAGTTCAATTTACTTGCATCTTATGATGTTAGTATTATGTTCATGCATGTTGGGTTTACGTGTTGGGTAAATGTTGGAACAGTATGCCTCCCAGACGTAGGATTGTGCGTGAAGCAGGCGATGAGAATAGGGAAGCCCAGGATGGGGAGAGGGTCACTCCTCCTCGTCCACCCCCAGATATGCAGGCTCAGATTCTTGCAGGGATGACCCAATTCTTCGCACAGTTTGTGGGGAACCAGGCTGCAGTTGACACAGGGGCGAGGCCCAGACCGGAGGCAGTCTATGAGAGGTTTAAGAGGATGGATCCAAAGGAGTTCTCGGGGACTACTGACCCGATGATAGCTAAAGGATGGATTAAGTCCATCGAGGTAATCTTTGCGTTTATGGAGCTGCAGGATGCAGACAGTGTTAGATGCGTCACGTTTTTGTTGGCAGAGGACGCCAGGCTATGGTGAGAGAGCGCGTCCGTGTCGGTGAATCTGCAGACTCTGTCATGGGATGGCTTTAAGGAGGTCTTTTACTCCAAGTACTTCACTGAGGAAGTACGATCCAGACTGACTAGGGAGTTTATGACGTTGCGTCAGGGAGACAGATGCGTAGCTGAGTTCGTGAGGAAGTTTGAGAGGGGGTGTCACTTCATGCCCCTAATTGCTAACGATGCCCGGGAGAAGTTGAGGCATTTTATGGATGGTTTACGACCGATCTTGCACCGTGATGTGAGGGTTGCTGGTCCGACTACTTATGCCGTTGCAGTATCTAGAGCCTTGGCGGCAGAGCAGGACCAAAGAGACATCGATAGTGATAGACAAGGCAAGAGGCCCTATCATGCACCTCAGCAGCAACAACAGTAGCGACCCCAGTTTAAGAAGCCCTTTCAGGGTCAGCAGGGGAAGAGGCCATTTCAGGGACAGCCGAAAGGCAAGGGTCCTGTTCCACAGCAGAAGGCTCCTCAGAGGCCGGGTGAGTACCCGGTGTGCCCGAAGTGCAACCGCTAGCATCCTGTGAAGTGTTTATTTGGATCGGGCAAATGCTTCAAGTGCGGAGCCAACGATCATGAAACGTCTACTCTTTTTATTGCTTAAAAAGCACTAGAATTTTTTTTTCACTCATATTTTCGGCCATGTACATATACTACATAAAAATATTTTTTATAAAATATTTTACCCATTAAAATAAAACACCAACCAACTAGCATTTTAAAAATCAAGTGAAATAGTCTTAAAAATGAAATCGTCAAACGTTTACCAAACCTAAAAAGCAATATATTTGAAAAGTATAGCCCATACTAAACCTCTCAAAATCTCTCAAAAGCATAAATAAATAGTCTTAAAATCTTTAACGTAAATCATGAATCATAAATGCGGAAAAGTAGAAGCGCTGGTCCTCAGGTTGTGTGCACCTTCAGTCCAGTCAGTTCATCCATCAAGACCTCCCTCAAACTCACTTGTATCCATCACACCTAGTGAGTCTAAAGACTCAACACACCATAATCTTTATAACAAATAATACGTATAAAATCGCATGCAACAGTGAAAATACTTTTACGTAAAAATAAATTTTTCATGACATGCAAACATAAACCTTCACTTTTTCCTTTCTTTTTGCTCAACATGACATGACATAAAACCTTTTTCATGATCATAAACATTTTCTTTTTTTCTTTATTGAATTCAGATCGTTAATTGTGACTTTCCTCAAACCTCAAAAAGTCGATGGATCCATCTACATGAAACCGTAGTACTGGGCGGCGGGGGACACCCGCAATACTCTCACCGGTCAACTGGGCCCTGGCCTATCCTCTTTCGAATAGAAATACGATCGTCGGGCTCCCTCTGGGTCCTTTTCCCATAAATGGGCTCCTTCTAAGCCTTTTCCCTCACGACATTTTCATTCTTACCTCAAACCTCATACCTCAATAGTCACAATTACTTCACTTCCTTCAATGTTTTACATTCTCATTACTTTATAAAAATCATGCATAACATAACCTTTTTGTTTTTGAAACCAAGCATGCAATATATTTTTTAAATGTCTTCCTTAAATCATAAAAATCAAATAGACATTTAAAACTCATAATTTCATCATGTATAATTTCTTAAACATTCACAAATAATCATAATATCATGAAAACAGCATTTAGAGCACTGCCACGACGTTTACTAATTTTTAGGTGTAAAAAGACTGTTTTACCCCTGGACGTGTCATTTTACGTTTTTGATTTTTCCTTGATTTTATTGACTCTAACATGTCCCAAATAATCATTTGAGCTTAAATTAAAATTCCTAGAATTTTATTTAGCATAAAAACTAGGATTTTCAATTTATCTTTAATTTATTGTATTGACGGTGTTTTAATCCCGAAAAATTCCAAACTTTAATATAAAATTCCTAAATTAAAAACTTAGTCTTTTTATATTATTTTAGCCCTTATGAACCATGACTCGACCCCCGTGAGCCGTGTTTAGATTTATTTTGACTTTTAAGGACCCTAATTCGAACCCCTTGATCACCCTTGAGCCAACTTGGGATTCTATCGAGCCAAGCCCGAGCCATCCCAAGCCAAGCCCTTCCTAACCCTTATATGTATCCTACTGGAGTGTTATGACTCCACGAACCAGACCCTGGCTCGAAGCACACGCTCTGCAACCCCCTCTATCTCTCGACCGAGAGCCCTTACTGCAAAGGACTCTTGATTTCATGTCCAGGTCCATACCAATGAGCCCAGCCCCTGAACCAACCACTCACACACCTTCCTAGGACCCTTAAGACTCACCTTAGCCCAGCCTCTAAGCCTTGGACCGAACCCCTCAGCCCCTGAATGCCTGCGCAATTCTGCGCAGGGCATGCAACGTTCTTGGGTAGGAGTCCTTGATAACAAGGACTCCTCCCCAGCCCTCCTACTCAAGTCCTAGCTTGGTTAGGACTCTTCCCTCGACTGAACCATCCCCTGACCGAGCCCTAGCCCAAGCCGTGACCCTCCAGCCCCCTTCCACAAGGAACTCGATCACTCAATAACCCATGACAGCACTTTCCCTTACCAGCTAGCTTTGTTGTGTTATCAGCTTGTATGGTGGGTGTTTTAGGACTCTAAATCATGAACAAATTTACTTGATCATTAGTAAACATCATGGCAGCCTCTTAGTACCTGAAAAACATGAATCGTAGCATAAAACCGATAGTTTATATCATGCATATGAGTAAATCCGAAAATAACAATAAGAACACCATGTTTTCATAAAATCATAATTAAAAATGTTAATACAATGTGATAGACGAGAAAAAAAGATATAAGGCGTGCCTTTGCATTTTAAACGCACGAATAAACGTTGACGACGAAGAACGGGCAAGAACCTTGGCTTTGAAACTCCTTGAACTTTACGAAAATCCTTCCCCAATTGTGGTGTGTGTGTGTGTGCTGTAACTTTGAAGAATTTTGGTGTGTGCAAGAGGCCAAAAGTGGCGTGTGATTTGTGGTGTAGGGTTTTAGGTGTTTAACATATTTTATAGTTAATTATATACTAACAAGGCTTTAGGCCTATTAAGCTCATAATTAGGCCCACTAGTTTTAATTAGGATTTAATTAAAAATATTAAAATAGTTTTGTTGAAATAAGTTTGTGAATTTATTAGCCAGGTTGCCAAAAATTCGTATTTTTGTTGAAAAACCAACACCGATAAAATTTACGTTTCGGCGTATAAAATCACCTCAAAACCCCTTATTTTCAAAAATAAGAAAAAGCATCACCCTTATTTTAAATAATTAAAAATAATTATTTAATAAAAATATTTTCTATTTTTCAGCCCTTGTTCTCCGTTCCTCGATCGCAACTTCAATAACCTTTAAAAATATATTTTAATGAACCAATGTAGAAAAGTATATTTTAAACATGTAATATGCACAACATAATTAATCCATGCAATTAAAACATTTAATTAAAATACACAAGGAGTTTAATAACTTGCGCATGTGGTTCGTGTGGAATTTCAAATTTTCGGGGCGTTACAATCTTCTCCCCTTAAATTGAATTTCGTCCTCAAAATTCGCCTATCCTTAATAACCCAAAGTTTAGAATTAGTTCTAATATCCCAAAAATTCACGCTTCCGCTGCGCTACTCTGATCAAACTTAAGTTCTAGAATGTCCTTACGTCTCCTTGATCCCAATTAATTTTTCCTTCTAAATCCTCACTTTCAAATCACAACTTAAAAAGACCCATAATGACTTAGTTCTCTTATTATTATAATATCGAATTTCAACTTTTCTTACAATTCTCAATATTAAAAGATGGATGACCATACTTATCGTATATTATTTTCCTTATTTTATACACAAAATGTTCATCAACCTATCAAATTTCAATCTTAAAATCCCAAACACATCCGCAAATGCTTAGATTTTCAAGCCTAATATCGATTCATTCTTCAAAACCCTTGATTAACATTCCTTATAACACTATAACCAAGATATCCCAAGGTTCCAAATATCCTTAAAAGTCTAAATCATCGAAAACTCTTATCAATTAACCCATTCAATTATCACTTATAGTTAGACTAGTTCCCAAATTCCTTAAAAATTGCAAAATCAATTCTTAATTTCCTCCAAAATTATCCTAGTTGGTCCTTAATTTCAAAAATCCTACAGTTAACCCATAAGATTTTGGCATTCTTATTCCTTTCTATAGGTTTCCCATAACATAAATTCCGAAAATTTAAACTTATTTACCCAAAAATCAATTCTCATAATCAATCTTATCTTTCATCAAAACTTAAAATTCCATTTTATACATTTCTATACTCCCAAAGTCGTTACAAATCATCGAATCATTATTATTTATGAGTAATTCTCAAAAATTAATTCAACTAGTACCCAAGAGTCATCAGTATTTTCTTAGAAAGATCTACGAGTCCCAAAAGCATTCATAATATTCATGATTAATTTATGGCCCAAAAAGTAGAACATCAATACTAAACCCAAAAATCATGTAATTATGTAGGTAACATCATAAAATCATATAAAGCATATAAGCTTACAAACTGAGGCTTGACGACTGAGCTTCCCCATTGTCCTGATACCAACTGAAACGTCTACCCTTTTTATTGCTTAAAAAGTACTAGAATTTTTTTTCCCACTCATATTTTAGGCCATGTACATATACTACATAAAAATATTTTTTATAAAATATTTTACCTATTAAAATAAAACACCAACCAACTAGCATTTTAAAAGTCAAATGAAATAGTCATAAAAATGAAATCGTCAAACGTTTACCAAACCTAAAAAGCAACAAATTTGAAAAGTATAGCCCATACTAAACCTCTTAAAATCTCTCAAAAGCATAAATAAATGGTCTTAAAATCTTTAACGTAAATCATAAATCATAAATGCGGAAAAGTAGAAGCGCTGGTCCTCGGGTTGTGTGCACCTTCAGTCCAGTCAGTTCATCCGTCAAGACCTCCCTCAAACTTGAAACGACCTCGATTATTTTTTTATTATCTTAAATCATAAATTCTAAATTGCTAAATAAAATAATTTAACAATTTAAATCTCAAGAGCATAAAATAAAATCCTATATCATCGACTAACCAAAATTCTAAATCGACCTTTAAAAAGATCTGCTAACAATAAAATTAAGCATAAAAATATCTCTAATAAAAATCATTAACATAAACTTTAAATCCTTAATCTATCTAGCTATTGCGGAAACATAAAGGTCATCGGATGTGTACTGTTGCACTCGATCCACTCATTCGTCACCGCCTCCCATAAATCATCAAATCATGCATCATACAAACCTAGTGAGTCTAAAGACTCAACACGTTCTAAACATAGATAACAAATAATACATATACATCCACATGCATTTAAAAATCATGTTTTTATTTAAAATATCTTTTAAACATAAATAAATCAGTTAAAATCATTTTAGCATAATTAAATCATAAATCGTAAAATCATTTTAAAATAATCTTAAGCATAAATAAATCCTTCAAAAATCATATAAAAATAAGCTTTGAGCATAAATAAATCATTTTAAAAATAACTTTAATCATCATCGTGAATCATATATCATAAAAATCATTTTTAATCTTAAGCTTTCAATCATATATCATTTTGGGTGAAGTTTGATCCTTGAAAGTGACTAGCTTTTATCCTTTGGTCGACTGCATTCTTAGCTCCACATGGCCTATGGGGGTGTGCACTAGGCTCCACCGTAGAAATACGATCGTCGGGGCTCCCTCGGGGCCTTCTCCCATAGATGAGCTCCCTCTGGGGCCTTTTCCCCTCACGACATCCCCACAAAAATGTAAGTTCACCGTCCTCAACATAAACGGATCTCCCACAAATCATATATCATATCTTTTGTCACAGTCAATTCACATCCCTCAAATTATTTTTCCTTTTCTTTAAAAATCATAAAATAAGACAGCTTTCCAAAAATAGCATTTTAGACAGTATAAATTGCACAGCTTTACCATAAATCGTAAAAATACATATTATCATACAAATCATCATAATAAATCATAAAATATCATTTAACATGCGTTATGATCCTTCGGGACGCTGCCAAGCGTTTTCGTATTTTCTTATGTGTAAAAAGACCGTTTTGCCCCTGGACGTAAAAATTCTCGAATTTATCTTTTTCTCACTTTCAACGACATGGGATTATTCTAAATAATTATTTAAGTTTAAATATAATTTTTCATAATTTTATGAAGCTTAAAACTAGGCTTTTCAATTAAATTCTTTAATTAGCGTTTCATGCGGCGATAAAATCCCGGATAAATCCAAACTCAATATTTTGATCCCAAATTTTAAACATAAAATTTTTAGTATTTTTTCTACTTTTCTAAGTCATGAGCCACACCCGTGGATCCATGGATTCAATTTTAGTCTTTTAATTTTCGAAATTGACACATTAGTGAACCTACCGAGCCATCTCCCAAGTTACTCGAGCCACGCCCGAGCCACCTCAAGCCAAACCCTAGCCAACCCACCTAGGCACCTTCCTGACCAAGCCCAGCCCAAAGAACCATCCACTAGCTCTCCCAATCACTCTTGGAACTGAGACCCAATATGCATCGTGTGTGCGTGTGACTAATTTGCAAAATCTAGGACTCCTAACCCAACTAGGACTCTCCCAGTCGAGCCACCACCGAGCCCACACGACCCTCACCATCCCTGGACCATGATCCACCCTTGCCCAGACCAGCCCCGAGCCCCTAACCCACGCACAAAGCTTCTGTATCCAGGAAACCACCTGCGCGTTCTTGTTTCCCTTGCGCCAACCACTTCTAGTCGAGCCAGCGGCTAACCACTCCACTCCAGCCCCTGAACCAGCCCTTGCCCATCAACCTTAGACCCTATAGGACCTACCTGAGCCACCCTGCCCCCAGCAGTGAGCCCCCATGGCCGCTGTTGCACAAACGTGAGCGTGGGAGAGAGTCCCTCTTCACGTGGACTCTTCCCCAGCCCAAATCTCGAACCCTAGCCACCCTAGGACCTAGCCATGACCCATAGGACCCAACCTCTAGACCTGGTCGAGTCACCTACCCCCATGAATAAGAACCAAGACCTTGAATTTGCAAACCCAACTCACGCATCTTCCTGAATTCCCACGGTTTATGCAGCTTGTTTTATCTATTATTTATCATGTTTTGTCAATAAATTAATCATATTTTATCATGTATTGGAATCGTACTCGTTGGATTCATAACGTTTTTCATAAAAGCGTAAAAACATCGTATTTTTGAAAATAAACGTTCTACCGTAAAAAAAATCCAACCATCATATTTTTCATGCATATACAATTAAATCAAGCATATTATGATTTGTATGATGTTAAAAGAGTTTAGGAAACGTGCCTTTGCGTTTATAACGCTCGAATATATGATCTTCGGCGAGGGTGCGGCGTTGGACGACCGGACGACGAAGAACACAAGCTTTTTTTTTCCTTCTCATTTTCGAAATTCTTGTGTGTGTGCAAGGTGTGATTCACGGCTGATTGATATGAAATTGTGGGGTTTGCAAGACCTACGATACTTATTTATAATTAATTAACAAGTTAAATAGGCTTTGGTTTTGGGCTTGCAACTTAAGGGTAATTGGGCCTACTTAAATTGATTAAATTGGGCCCAATAACACTTAATTAATTAAATAATAAAAATTTATAAAATTAGTTTCCATAAAATAATATTTTTGATCTTTAAAAACTCCTTGTTTGCCCGAAACCAGCTTCCCGGGAAAAATCGAGCTCGACTCGTAGAATAATTTGAACTCCAACATTTTTAGGAAAATTAAATCATTTTTAAATCATATTAGGAAGCCTTGCCATTGATTATTGAAAAATAAAAATTATTGTCTTGGTCGTCCCCGGTCTCCTTTTCCCTGCCTATTATCGAATATTCGGGTAAAATCGTTAATTTCATGTAATCATGTCATATAATTATTTAATCATTGCAATTATACATTTAATCATATAATAAACATCATGCTAGCATTTAAAATCAATTAAATAAAATAATTAAGCAATTAAAATAATTTTGCATGCATGCGGTTTACGTGGACTGATTTTCCGGACGTTACAAAACTCATCTGCATTCATCACACCTAGTGAGTCTAAAGACTCAACACACCATAATCTTTATAACAAATAATACATATAAAATCGCATGCAACAGTGAAAATACTTTTACGTAAAAATAACTTTTTCATGACATGCAAACATAAACCTTAACTTTTTCCTTTCTTTTTCCTCAACATGACATGACATAAAACCTTTTTCATGATCATAAACATTTTCATTTTTCCTTTATTGAATTCAGATCGTTAATTGTGACTTTCCTCAAACCTCAAAAAGTCGATGAATCCATCTACATGAAACCGCAGTACTGGGCGGAGGGGGACACCAGCAACACTCTCACCGGTCAACTGGGCCCTGGCCTATCCTCTTTCGAATAGAAATACAATCGTCGGGCTCCCTCTGGGCCTTTTCCCTCACGACATTTTCATTCTTACCTCAAACCTCATACCTCAATAGTCACAATTACTTCACTTCCTTCAATGTTTTACATTCTCATTACTTTATAAAAATCATGCATAACATAAACTTTTTGTTTTTGAAACCAAGCATGCAACATATTTTTTTAATGTCTTCCTTAAATCATAAAAATCAAATAGACATTTAAAACTCATAATTTCATCATGTATAATTTCTTAAACATTCACAGATAATCATAATATCATGAAAACAGCATTTAGAGCACTGCCACGACGTTTACTAATTTTTAGGTGTAAAAAGACTGTTTTACCCCTGGACGTGTCATTTTACGTTTTTGATTTTTCCTTGATTTTATTGACTCTAACATGTCCCAAATAATCATTTGAGCTTAAATTAAAATTCCTAGAATTTTATTTAGCATAAAAACTAGGATTTTCAATTTATCTTTAATTTATTGTATTGACGGTGTTTTAATCCCGAAAAATTCCAAACTTTAATATAAAATTCCTAAATTAAAAACTTAGTCTTTTTATATTATTTTAGCCCTTATGAACCACGACTCGACCCCCGTGAGCCGCGTTTAGATTTATTTTGACTTTTAAGGACCCTAATTCGAACCCCTTGATCACCCTTGAGCCAACTTGGGATTCTATCGAGCCAAGCCCGAGCCATCCCAAGCCAAGCCCTTCCTAACCCTTATATGGATCCTACTGGAGTTATGACTCCACGAACCAGACCCTGGCTCGAAGCACACGCCCTGCAACCCCCTCTATCTCTCGACCGAGAGCCCTTGCTGCAAAGGACTCTTGATTTCGTGTCCAGGTCCATACCAATGAGCCCAGCCCCTGAACCAACCACTCACACACCTTCCTAGGACCCTTAAGACTCACCTTAGCCCAGCCTCTAAGCCTTGGACCGAACCCCTCAGCCCCTGAATGCCTGCGCAATTCTGCGCAGGGCATGCAACGTTCTTGGGTAGGAGTCCTTGATAACAAGGACTCCTCCCCAGCCCTCCTACTCGAGTCCTAGCTTGGCTAGGACTCTTCCCTCGACTGAACCATCCCCTGACCGAGCCCTAGCCCAAGCCGTGACCCTCCAGCCCCCTTCCACAAGGAACTCGATCACTCAATAACCCATGACAGCACTTTCCCTTACCAGCTAGCTTTGTTGTGTTATCAGCTTGTATGGTGGGTGTTTTAGGACTCTAAATCATGAACAAATTTACTTGATCATTAGTAAACATCATGGCAGCCTCTTAGTACTTGAAAAACATGAATCGTAGCATAAAACCGATAGTTTATATCATGCATATGAGTAAATCCGAAAATAACAATAAGAACACCATGTTTTCATACAATCATAATTAAAAACGTTAATACGATGTGATAGACGAGAAAATGAGATATAAGACGTCCCTTTGCGTTTTAAACGCACGAATAAACGTTGACGACGAAGAACGTGCAAGAACCTTGGCTTTGAAACTCCTTGAACCTTACGAAAATCCTTTCCCAATTGTGGTGTGTGTGTGCCGTAACTTTGAAGAATTTTGGTGTGTGCAAGAGGCCAAAAGTGGCGTGTGAT
This sequence comes from Primulina tabacum, assembly GCF_025594145.1. Classification (NCBI taxonomy): domain Eukaryota; kingdom Viridiplantae; phylum Streptophyta; class Magnoliopsida; order Lamiales; family Gesneriaceae; genus Primulina; species Primulina tabacum. The sequence goes on from NC_134566.1 coordinate 2,569,486, forward strand.
TTGTGGTGTAGGGTTTTAGGTCTTTAACATATTATATAGTTAATTATATACTAACAAGGTTTTAGGCCTATTAAGATCATAATTAGGCCCACTAGTCTTAATTAGGATTTAATTAAAATATTAAAATAGTTTTGTTGAAATAAGTTTGTGAATTTATTAGCCGGGTAGCCAAAAATTCGTATTTTTGATGAAAAACTAACACCGATAAAATTTACGTTCCAGCGTATAAAATCACCTCAAAACCCCTTATTTTCAAAAATAAGAAAAAGCATCACCCTTATTTTAAATAATTAAAAACAATTATTTAATAAAAATATTTTCTATTTTTCAGCCATCGGTCTCCGTTCCTCGATCGCAACTTCAATAATCTTTAAAAATATATTTTAATGCAACAATGTAGAAAGTATATTTTAAACATGTAAATATGCACAACATAATTAATCCATGCAATTAAAACATTTAATTAAAATACACAAGGAATTTAATAACTTGCGCATGTAGTTCGTGTGGAATTTCAAATTTTCGGGGCGTTACAGATCATATGTTGAAGGACTGCCCACAGTGGAGGCAGCCGACCCTGGGTAGAGTGTTCGCCATGCAGGCAAAGGAGGCAAACCCAGGCACGACCCTGCTGACTGGTAACTAATTTAATTCAGCACTACATTATTTTTGTCATGCATGTTTCGAATTTTATTTGGGATTATTAGTGTGCTAGTTAATACTTTGGTGACTTGGGATAGAAATTTTCTGCTATGCTTTAGGTTAACATTAGAATTTTTGGGATATAAGTTTTGTGTGTTGTGCTGACGTATCTCAAGAAATATTTTTATAAAGAGAGTAGCCACGAAGGCCTTGATAGATTCAGGGCAACTCTCTTTTATTTCGGAGACGTTTGTTAATCATCTGGACGTCAAGTCTATTGGACTCGACGTGAGCTATTCAGTGACAGTCCCATCAGGGGAAGAATTATCAGCTACTAGCGTGGTTAGGGACATCGACCTTGAGCTGCAAGGCCACTTAGTGTATGCCGATCTAATCGTGTTGCCAATGCAGAATTTGATATTATCTTGGGAATGGACTGGCTGACGAAGAACAGAGTTCTTATTGATTTATAGAAAATGTTAGTGTTGGTAAGACCTTTGGGCATGGAGCAGTTTTTTTTTTGAGCCAGATAGATGGAGAAGTTTTCCTAGCATGATCTCTTGCATGCAGGCACGAAGACTTATGTACAAGGGGTGTCAGGCTTTCTTGGCCAGTATTATTTCCGCACCTGATGTGCCCAATCCATCTATATCTGATGTACCAGTGGTCAGAGATTACACTGACGTTTTTCCTGATGACGTCACAGGCTTCCACCAGAGAGAGAGGTGGAGTTCGCTATTGATCTTGTGCCAGGCACTGTGCCAATCTCAAAGGCACCGTACCGACTAGCTCCAGCTGAGATGTTAGAGCTCAAGCAGCAGATTCAGGAGCTTCTTGACAAGGAATTCATCCGCCTTAGTTTCTCACCATGGAGCGCACCAGTACTCTTCGTAAAGAAGAAAGATGTGAGCATGAGGCTGTGTATCGATTACTGAGAACTGAACAGCGTAACGATCAAGAATAAATACCCATTTCCAAGGATCGAGGACTTGTTCGATCAGTTGCAGGGAGCTACAGTGTTCTCTAAGATAGATCTTCGATCAGGGTATCACCAGCTGAAGGTAAAAGATACAAATGTTCATAAGACAGCCTTCCAAAACAGGTATGGGCATTACGAGTTCTTGGTGATGCCGTTTGGACTGACGAATACTCCAGCAATTTTTATGGACCTCATGAATCGAGTATTCCAGCCCTACCTGGATCAGTTCGTCATAGTGTTCATTGACGACATTCTCATATACTCGAAGAGCCGTGAGGAGCACCATCAGCATTTGGGTACGGTTTTGCAAGTCATGCAGAGCCACAAGCTGTTTGTAAAAATCAGTAAGTGTGAATTCTGATTGGAGAAGGTAGCGTTTTTGGGTCATGTAATTTTTCTAGCAGTGGCATTGAGGTGGATCTAGCTAAGGTAGTAGCAGTTAAGGAATGGGTTGAACCGAAGAATGCGTCAGAGATCCGCAGTTTCCTAGGCTTAGCAGGCTACTACAGGAAATTTATTCAGGGATTTTCTTCGATAGCAGTGCCACTCACTTCATTGATTAAGAAGAATGTTAAATTCATTTAGAGTGGCGAGTGCCAGAAGAGCTTTGATACTTTGAAGAAATCTCTTATTACAGCGCCAGTGTTAGCCATGCCAGCAGGGCAATGCAATTTTGTGTTGTATACCGATGCATATAAGCTCGGTCTAGGCGCAGTTTTGATGTAGCATGGTCGGGTTATAGCTCATGCCTCCAGACAGTTGAAGTAACATGAGAAGAATTATTCTACCCGTGATCTTGAGTTAGCTGCCTTTGTCTTTGTGTTGAAGATATGGAGACATTATTTGTACGGCGAGAAATGTCAGATATTCACTGATCACAAGAGTCTCAAGTATTTCTTCATGCAGAAAGAGTTGAATATGAGGCAAAGACGGTGGTTAGAGTTGGTGAAAGACTAAGATTGTGAAATTAGCTACCATCAAGGGAAAGCTAATGTTGTGGCAGACGTCTTGAGCAGAAAAGTTGCAGTCGTAGCACAGTTGTTAGTGCAGAGATCTCTTCAGTCAGAGATTCAGAGATTTGGGTTAGAGGTTTATCCTGAGGGCAGAGCTCCTAAGCTGTCTAATCTGACAGTCCAATCTTCTTTGTTTGACCGAATCTATAGAGGTCAGCCTTCAGATGAGCAGTTGCAGAAATGGCGACTGAAGGATGAAGCCAAGGGCAGTGTACTCTACACAGTGTCCGATGGTATTGTGAGGTGCAGAGGAAGGATGTGGGTGCCTAGTGTTGATTCGATCAGAGAGGATTTTCTGACAGAGGCACATATATCTCCATATTCTATCCATCCAGGAGGTACCAAGATGTACAAGGATTTGCAAATTTTGTATTGGTGGCCATGGATGAAGAGAGACATCCGCCGATTTGTGTCTGAATGCCTCACTTGTCAGCAGGTGAAGGCAGAGCATCAGAGGCCAGCCGAAATGCTTAAGCCACTCCCTATCCCCGAGTGAAAGTGGGAGAATATCACAATGGACTTTGTTGTTGGTTTGCCGAGGTCAGTCAGGGGATCCAATGCCATTTGGGCTATAGTGGATCGACTTACTAAGTTGGCACACTTCTTGCCAGTGAAGAGTACTTCTCCATGGCGCAGTATGCAGAGCTCTATATCAGGGAGATAGCCCGATTGCACGGAATCCCAGTTTCTATCGTGTCTGACAGGGACCTGAGGTTCACATCGTTCTTTTGTAAGAGTTTACATGCAGCCACGGGGACGAAGTTGCTATTCAGTACATCATTCCACCCTCAGACAGATGGCCAGTCTGAGCGAGTGATTCAGATTTTGGAGGATTTGTTGAGAGCTTGTGTGATTCATTTCCATGGGAATTGGAAATCAAAGCTACCTCTTGTGGAGTTACATACAACAACAGCTTTCAATCATCTATAGGTATGGCTCTCTACGAGGCATTGTATGGAAGAAAGTGAAGATCGCCCATTCATTGGGATGCGGTCGGTGAGAGATCAGAACTTGGTCCAGAGATTGTTCAGCAGATTGCAGATGTGGTGGTCAAGATCCGAGACAGGATGAAGACTGCCCAGAGTCGTCAAAAGAGTTATGCTGACAAGAGAAGAAGGGATCTTGAGTTTGCCGTAGGTGATCACGTTTTTGTAAAGATAGCACCTATGAAGGGTGTTATGAGATTTGGGAAGAGAGGCAAGCTTAGTTTGAGATTTATTGGACCGTTTGAAATTCTTGACAGAGTTGGGACGCTAGCTTATCGTGTAGCCCTACCGTCGAATCTGTCCTGTGTACACAATGTGTTCCACGTCTCGATGCTGAGGAAGTACCTAGCGAATCCTTCGCATGTTTTGAGCTATGAGCTGTTGCAGCTTGCTCCAGATCGATCGTATGAGGAAAGACCTGTCCAAATCCTAGACAGACAGGAGCAGAGACTTCGGAACAAGGTGACCAAGTTGGTCAAAGTCCGGTGGCTGAATTAATCAGTGGAGGAGGCCACTTGGGAGACATAAGCAGATATGAGAAGTCGCTATCCGGAACTGTTTGGTAAGATTTAATTTTGAGGATGAAATTTATTTAACTGGGGGAGGAACTGTAGAGCCCAAAATCAGTACACGTAAAACTCATGCATTTATTTAGTTGTTAAATTATTTAATCAAATTTAAAATGATTTTTTTTGAGATGCATGATTTATGAAATTACATTGTTTTAAATTATCTATGTTTATGCGATGTACGTTAAATGTTTTCTTGAGTCTCATGTTTCAGGCGATTATTCGATGCGGGATCGAGGAAAAGAGACCGACGATGATTTTGGAAATTTTAAAATCTAGTATTTTATTTTAAGTTAAGAATGGGGCATTTTAAATGATTTATTAAGTTTTTATCATTTTTTCAGCCTAATTTATTTAATTAGTGATTTTAGGAAACTTTTAAAGTTAGCAAGTGTGCATTTCATTTTAAATTAAGGGATTTTATTAAGTTAAAAGTGGGTTAGCATTTTTAATTATTTGCTAGTTATTAATTTTAGCACAATTTAGCCCTTAATTAACCCTATTATTAACTCACACAAAAACGCACGCACACATACACTTTTACACACAATAATAAACGCCTACACACACAATTCACTCCTTCCCATTTAAGTTTATTCTTTTAAAAGAAAACCTAGGGTTCTTATTATCCTCCCCATCCGCCAACCTCTTCTTCGAATTTTCCAGCAACTTTACGTGATTTTTGTTGCAAGAAATGGTGCCACGTTCGTCCCGGATCAACCTCGCACCATTTCCGCTTCGGTATCCCCGTATCGGTATTTTTAATTATCAAAAAACATGTATATTCTTTCATTCTTGCATCGATTTTGTCACATTATTTGTGTTGTTGTTTATTATGCGTAAAAATCCATGTACGTTGTAAAACGTTTGAGCAAAAATTTGTTGGATCGGTTTTGAAACGATTTTAGATACGAAAACTCAAAATTTGCTGTCATTTTAAATACTGCGACTTTTGGATCAATTTTCTGAAAAAACTTTCAACATATAAAACGTATAAATTTTTGATACCTTCGATTGGACAGTAAATTAGAAATATTTGGATTAGAAACGAGTGAGTTATGGTTGTTTTTGTGTGAATGCTCAAACCTGCGATCTTATGAAAATGATGTTCATTATGTTTTGAAGTTTTTGAGTTGCAGGCTTCGTTGGGCACCGCCGGGCTTGTGCTACTGCATTTAGATATGTTATGGGACGTATTTAGGTGTTATTTGGTGGTTAGTTTGGGTTGGTATTGGCTTGGGATGTAATAGAAGTCGTAAGAAGCGAAACGATGTCAAATTACGGGTTAATGTTGTATTGAAGTTGCTTGTCGATGCTTGGGGACGTTTGGGGTGTTTGTACGAGTTTGAATAAATGTAATAGCATCCTAGGATGAGTCTTGAGGTGTTAGTTCATGGTCCCTAGACTTGGATTGGAAGAATGAATCAATAAGTTTGTGAATTTTCGCGATTTTGCAAGTTCAGAGGCTACCCGGACCCCGACACAGAGTCATGTCCATTTTTTCTTCAAAATGCGAATTTCCAGCATCTACACGAACCCCGACACTGACCCTTACACGGGGTCCGTGTCCTTTTAAAAAAAATTTTAAAAAATAATATATTTTTATTTTTTTTAGGGATCGTTTTTGGGTTTTGATATCATGATTTGGTACGATGATTAAACGAGATCGAGTCCCGAGAGATTTAGAATGTCATAAGGAAATTTGTCATTTTTGGGTGTGAGCATGACTATACGTCTAAGTTATACAATTTAGGTATTCGAACTCATGTTAGTATGTGCAGCAGTGGCCCCAAGTGAGATCCAACGAATCCCTCAACACCATGTAAGTATGTTCGACGTGCAAAAGAATATATTTTATGTTTTTGAGGTACGCTAAATGTCTTGTGACCAAATTATGAACGGGTTTGGAAGTCGGTGAACGTGGTCGAGGACCTCTCCACCCGGTAAAGAATGACCGGGGTTAGATCAGGATTTGAAAGCGGTAAAGTATGATCAGGGACCAATCCACTCGGTAAAGCATGACCGGGGATCTCATGTATGTGGCAGTGGATTTTCCTTGTCAGCCCAGTACTGTGGTTTTGTAATATCCCAACCTTTTTATCATGCTATTGTCTATGATGTATTCTATGGTTTGGTGTTTAAGAAACAAGGTTATGGTATATTCATGATTTATTACGGTAAAGTATGGTAATGGTTATCGTAGATGGTTATGATTATTGGAATGGTTAAAATATGGTTATGGTTTTGGTATTATGTTCATGGTTGGTGATGATTAAGGAAATGAATAGGTAGAATAGAAAGTTAATTTTGAGTCTAATAGGAAATGTTCTCCTTTATCCTTATCGTTTTCAGCAATAAAAGGGACAAATACACATCCTTCTTCAAACTTCAATGTATACTCCATAACGGACATAGCATCTTGCCTTAATTCAAGAAATTCTTTCACCTTCTTGGCCTTGACTTCGCTCGAGAAATATTTAGCGTAGAATAAATCTTTAAACTCATTCCATTTTAATTCTTGAACATTAACTGTCACCTTGGTGGCTTCCCACCAAATACGAGCAGCTTTGACCAACATAAACACAGCACAACTTACCTTCTCTTGGTCAGTGAACTTCAAGTAATCAAATATGGCTTCAAATGATTTGATCCATTCCAGAGCCATTAGTGGATCAGGACCACCAATAAACTCCGGAGGGTTCATACGTCTGAAACGATCATATGCACCATCTTCAGAACTTTCCGTTGTGCCTTGAACTCTTCCACGACCACGACCCTGAGTCGAGGTGTGCATGCTCAATAAGTGTTGAATTTGCTCACCATGGACTTTTGCTTGCTCCTTCAATAACTTACTGAATTCATCTACCGCCTTTGCAGTCTTATCAGGGGTCCTATCATCCCCTTCAATACTCTTTCTCTTGGGAGGCATATCCTACACATATGCTCACTTTAACATAGATAGGAAGAAAGGATATATCAATGGTAATGAAATAGAATTAAATCTCAATGTTAAAATCAATAGATGTAGGATAGAAAACATACCAGATTGTTCTAGGTAGAAGAAGTCATATATGGTCTGAAAAACTTTGGCTTTGATACCAATTGAAACAACCCCCTCTCGTCCCATTTGAATTAAAAATGAAAAACATACGCGGAAGCATTTGAAATTACACGGGAAAGAAATAATAAACCATTTACATCATAAGCATAAAAAAAACATGTTCCAAATTTAATCTACATAAACTTTCACTTTTGAATCTTCCAAAAGAAAACCAAAAACCAATATAATTTTTACCCCATTAATTTTAACAAAATATATGATATTTTCAAACCTAACATGTTCACTAAACACAAACCAATAGTGACATGAACAAACAAAATCTTTACCATTTCTTTTTATATGACTTCTCCTACCTCGAACAATCCAGTTCAATCCTTCTTATCACCTGCATCACATGACATTAACTGGAATGAGATAAAACTCAGTAAGCAGAAAGCTATACATAACAAGTACATACACATTGGCTTGGCTTTAAACATTGATATAGCAATGTCAATAAACAATGAATCAATGGCATTGAACAATGATTAATACCATATTCAATGAACAATAGGTAGCAAAGCAATATAGATGTTATTTCACATCATGAATTAAAGAAAAGGAAATGAAAGTTCTGTGACCTGTGACCTGTGGATAGTATTTCTTTGATATCACAGCCCCATCAAAGATCGCTTCCGAAACGCCTCTTCCCTTCATAATTAGGAAAAGTGGTAAACATGAAAGTTGTAGCTCTATGTCTTGGCTTGCATTTTCAATTGGCCTCATGTCATTTGAAGGTCTGAGTAAAAAGTTATGCTCAATCTCCCAACATGTGTCAAAACAAGAATAACGAAACACACTACACACTTCGGGGCGCTTTAGGCTCGTCTTCCACAATGATTTGAACAAAACTCAAAACAAGAAAGTTATAACCTTATATCTTATCTTTCTAATGGAAGTATCCTCATATCAATTGGATCATTATACAAAACATTATGCTAAAAACCACAACTACCGCCATATTTTTCATACCGTTTCTGCACTTCCATTTCCTATTAGACTCAAAATTAACTTTCTATTCTACCCATTCATTTCCTTAATCATCACCAACTATGAACATAATACCAAAACCATAACCATATTTTAACCATTCCAATAAACATAACCATCTACGATAACCATTAACATACTTTACCATAATAAACCATGAATATACCATAACCTTGTTTCTTAAACACCAAACCATAGAATACATCATAGACAATAGCATGATAAAAAGGTTGGGATATTACAATCTCCCCTCCTTATAAAAATTTCGTCCCCGAAATTTGCTTACCGTCGAATAAACTCGGATAAAGATATTTCATCTCCTCTTCCGGTTCCCAGGTGGCCTCTTCAATAACATGATTCTTCCAAAGAACTTTGACAAGGCCAATTTCTTTGTTCCTCAACACTTTAACTTTGCGATCAAGAATTTGAACCGGCATTTCCTCGTAGCTTAGGTTAGGCAAAAGATCCAATGAGTCGTACCGAAGGACATGAGATGGATTATAAAGGTACTTACGTAACATAGAAACATGAAATACGTTGTGAATTCGATCCAAGTCCGGTGGCAATGCAAGACGATAGGTTCGGTCTCCAATCTTATCAAGAATCTCGAACGGTCCAATATATCAAGGACTTAACTTACCTTTCTTGCCAAATCGCATAACTCCCATGAGAGGAGCTATTTTGATAAATACATGATCACCAACCTCGAATGCTAAAGGTCGTCGCCAAACATCAACATAATTCTTCTGTCGAGACTAAGTTGTCTTCATTCTTGCTTGGATCAATGCCACAACATCTGCTGTCTGTTGAACCAACTCCGGGCCCAACATCTTCCTTTCACCTACCTCTTCCCAATGCAAAGGAGATCGGCACTTTCTTCCATATAAAGCTTCATAAGGTGCCATGCCGATTGAAGACTGATAGCTGTTATTATATGTGAACTCTACCAAAGGAAACTTAGAATCCCAACTTCCCGGGAAATCAATCGTGCAAGCTCTTAACATATCCTCCAAAATTTAGATTACCCTTTCTAATTGACCGTCGCTTTGAGGATGGTATGCAGTACTGAAAGCCAATTTCGTTCCCAAGGTTCGATGCAAACTCTTCCAAAACTCTGATGTAAACCTTGGATCACGATCAGAAACTATCGATACCGGTATCCCATGAAGTCTCACAATCTCCTGAATATAAGCCTCGGCATACTGATTCATAGAATACGTCATCTTTACATGAAGAAAATGAGATGACTTGGTCAATCGATCCACGATCACCCAAATAGAATTGAAGCCTTTCTGCGTCCTTGGTAACCCAACAACAAAATCCAAGTTATGTGCTCCCACTTCCATTGCGGTATTGGCAAGGATTGCAACAATCCCGCCGGTCTTTGGTGCTCAATCTTAACCTGTTGACAGGTTAAACATTCAGAAACAAATAACATGATATCCTTCTTCATACCTGGCCACCAGTAAAGACGTCGAAGATCTTGGTACATCTTGGTACTATCGGGATGTACAGAATATGGCGATGTATGAGCTTCAAGAAGTACATCTTTTCGAATGTCATCACCTATAGGAACACATATTTTAACTCGAAATGTAAATAACCCATCACGATTCGACCCAAACTCAGAAACTCCTGTCAGATCACTTTTCCTCTTCAACTCTAATAACTGAACATCTAGCTGTTGTTCCTTCAAAATTCGATCAAATAAGGTTGAGTGGAGAACCAATGCAGACAATCGTGCCACTGTACCTGGAGATACCAAAGTTATCTCATTTCTTTGCAAATCAGTCAACAAAGGTTTAGAAATCATAAAACCTAATAAAGAACTCGAAATCATGTGTGGGATAGTTCTTTTCGTGGTCCTTCAACTGACGAGAAGCATATGCTATCACTTTCCCACGCTGCATCAATATGGCACCTAATCCATGCTTGGAAGCATCTGTATACACAACAAAATCTTCAGTACCACAAGGAAGTACTAATACAGGGGCAGAAGTCAACTTATCTTTCAATGTTTGAAACGCTTGTTGGCACTCAATGGTCCATTCGAACTTGATAGATTTCCGTGTCAAACTTGTCAATGGCAAAGCTATCTTTGAAAAGTCGGCTATGAACCGTCGGTAATACCCTGCCAACCCAAGAAAACTCCGTACTTCTAAAACTGTCTTTGGAATGGACCATTTCTTGATAGATTCAATCTTAGAAGGATCTACCGAAATTCCTTCTTTTGACACAATATGACCCAAAAATGCCACCTGCTCCAACCAGAACTCACATTTCTTTAACTTGGCATACAATTGCTTATCCCTCAATAGCTGCAACACAATCCTCAAATGCTCATGATGAAGTTCTCGTGTCTTTGAGTATATCAAGATGGCATCAATAAAAACAATGACAAAAGTGTCCAAATACGGCCTAAAGACACGATTCATCAAATCCATAAAAACTGAAGGAGCATTGGTTAGCCCAAACGACATCACCAAAAACTCATAATGGCCATACCTCGTTCTAAACGCAGTCTTTGGTATGTCCTCCTTTTTCACCTTCAGTTGATGATAACCGGACCGAAGGTCAATCTTTGAAAATATTGCTGCTCCTTGCAATTGATCAAAGAGATCATCAATACGTGGCAAATGATATTTGTTCTTCATTGTTACCTTATTGAGTTCTCGGTAGTCAATACATAATCGCAATGATCCATCCTTCTTCTTTACGAACAAAACTGGAGCTCCCCACAGTGAGGAACTAGGTCGGATAAAACCTTTATCTAATAGCTCCTGCAATTGAGTCTTCAATTCTTTCATTTCAGTAGGAGCCATTCTGTATGGAGCCTTGGAAATTGGAGATGTACCTGGAATTAAATCAATAACAAACTCCACCTCTCGATCAGGTGGTAATCCAGGCACATCATCAGCAAAAACTTCAGGATAATCCTGAACCACATCAATATCCTGTAATTGCAAATTACTTTTCTTTCGCACATCAACCACTGAAGCTAGAAAACCCGTACAACCTTTGTGCAACAACTTATTAGCTTGAAGGCATGAAATAATAGGAATACCCATCGAAAAGCCTAGACCAACAAACACATCACTATCATGGTCATCAGCTAAAAACTTCACCGATTTGCCCACGCAATCAATTACCGCACGATAAGCAGATAACCAATCCATCCCCAAAATAACATCAAATGCAACCATCGGAATAACAATAAGATCAGCAAACAGTAATATATTACCCACTTGTACAGGACATGCCTTGATAATATTAGTGGGAAAAATTTCATCCCCAGAGGGCAACACAATATTGAAGTGTAATGGCAAAACAGTAGGTTCAACAGATATAGAATGCATAAACACTTCAGACATAAAAGAATGGGTTGCACAAGTGTTAATCAATGTAATTGCTTCTTTGCCGTAGATTAAAATATTACCTGATATCACAGAAGAATCAAGATTAACACTTTCCTTCGTCATAGCAAAAATTCTGCCTTGAACTTTTCCTTTTCCTGATGAGAGAGGACATTTCAATGCCGTGTGCCCCATCTCCTTGTATCTAAAACATCATCCACTACCCACCAAACACTCACCCTTGTGTGGCTTTCCACACTTAGGACAAACTGGTCGCTCAGTATCAGAAGAAGGCACATGAGGTTTAGAGCACTGCTCCATCTTACCCTTACCTTTGTGACCACCACGAATATTTGCACTTGCACCTTGTCCTCTAACTTGAAAAGCTTGCCTCCTCAACTGTCTCTCTTTCTCTATCTCTTGCTCGTCATGCTCAGCAAGCAAAGCTCGCTCAACTATGTCTTGATATTTCACCACTTTGGACATATGAACATCTCTTCGAATCTCTGGCTTCAAACCCCGAAGGAAATGGTCTCCTTTATCCTTATCGTTTTCAGCAATAAAAGGGAAAAATACACATCCTTCTTCAAACTTCAACGTATACTGCATAACGGACATAGCATCTTGCCTTAATTCAAGAAATTCTTTCATCTTCTTGGCCTTGACTTCGCTTGAGAAATATTTGGCGTAGAATAAATCTTTAAACTCATTCCATTTTAATTCTTGAACATTAACTGTCACCTTGGTGGCTTCCCACCAAATACGAGCAGCTTTGACCAACATCAAGCCAAGACATAGAGCTACAACTTTCTTGTTTACCACTTTTCCTAATTATGAAGGGAAGAGGCGTTTCGGAAGCGATCTTTGATGGGGCTGTGCGCAGAGCGGCGCCCGAGCGGTAAGAAATGACTGCCCGAGCGCCACTCATTCTGGATTTTTGGATTTTGGGCAGTAAGGTCCGCTCTAGGGCGGTATTATGTGACCGCCCGAGCGCCCAGCAAGTGTAAAAACGTGTTTTGAGGTATGGAAAGGCTTATATATGCCTTTTCTAGATGCTTCTACTCTATTCTTCCTTCCTCCATTAGTGTCCAACGGTTCAAACTTCTCTTCTCCCTCAAATTTTCTCTCCAACATTTCTCCACTTCAAGATGAAGGATTTTAGTGAATTTCTTAACTTCTCCTACGAAGTTTCTAAGCTTCAAGGTAAGGGTTCTATCTTTTGAGCTTAGAAGGGTTTGAAGTAATGAAGGTTTAAGTTGAATTTATTGATTTCTATGGTTATGGGTGATGATTGTTGGTTGTTATTATGTATTGTGTTGTAGGAATTCATTCAAGGTCACCTTAGCAACCAAATTGATTGTTGGGTTGTAAGTAGAAGCTTTTCCGTCTAATGCTCACATGATATATATGTATATAAGCCATGTTTATTGATATCTAGCTCCTTCCATTGTTAGATTATGGATGTATGTACTGTTATTTGTTCATTGAGCCAAAAATATCATTGAATTCATTGATAAGGAGCTAGTACTCTATTGTTGCTTACCAAGTGTTTGTTAAAATGTCCCAATGAAGTTTCCTATGATTAAAGCCAAGGAATGATAGTAATTCATGCATGTCATTGGCCAATCACATGATTATGAGTATCTCTCATAGTTTTGATATATTTATATATCAAAGAGATACTATCCACATGTCACAGGTCACATGTCACAGAACTATCATTTCCTTTTCTTTAATTCATGCCATGAAATACCATCTATATTGCTTTGCTACCTATTGTTCATTGAAGATGGTATTAATCATTGTTCATTGCCATTGATTCATTGTTTATTGACATTGCTATATCCATGTTTAAAGCCAAGCCAATGTATATGTACTTGTTATGTATAGCTTTCTGCTTACTGAGTTTTATCTCATTCCAGTTAATGTCATGTGATGCAGGTGATAAGAAGGATTGAACTGGATTGTTCGAGGCAGGAGAATTCATATAAAAAGAAATGGGAAAGATTTTGTTTGTTCGTGTCACTATTGGTTTGTGTTTAGTGAACATGTTAGGTTTGAAAATATCATGTATTTTGTTAAAATTAATGGGGTAAAAATTATATTGGTTTTTGGTTTTCTTTTGGAAGATTCAAAAATGAAACTTTATGTAGATTAAATTTGGAACATGTTTTTTTTATGCTTATGATGTAAATGGTTTATTATTTCTTTCCCGTGTAATTTCAAATGCTTCCGCGTATGTTTTTCCTTTTTAATTCAAATGACATGAGAAGGGGTTGTTTCAGGTTTAGTCTAATAAGACACATTTATGTATGGGTCACCTTCTTTGAAACATATCTCTATGCAAAATGATGTTATATATGCTCAAGTATGTATGATGCAAGTATGTTTAAGAAAAGTTTTATGATGATGGCATGTCTATGTTTATGCTACTACGTTCAAATTTCAAGTATGTTTATTCTATTATGTTCAAGTTTCAAGTATGTACGCTCTATTTTAAAGATGCATGTGGTTTTATTACGTATTACTTGTTATATCCAGTTTATACATGTTGAGTCTTTAGACTCTCTAGAATTGATCGATGTCGGTGAGGATGACTTTGAGAGGAGACGAGGGGTGGGGACCAATGAGCTGGCTTGGACTGAGCAGGAGGCTAAACCCAATGACCGCCCATATTTTTAAGAAATTATGCAATGTTTCAAATACTCTGATTTTCATGAAGTGGTTTTTGATGTTTAAACGATTATTACTTTTGGCAAACTTGGTTTTGGTTGTTTTTATTGCAAATGTTTTTAGACTAGCAATTTATTTTAATGCAAATTTGAAAGTTTATTTTGTATTTAAGAAAAATTTTATTTTTCCGCAAATTTTAAAATAGTTAAAAGTACGGTACGTTACACATGGCTAACTGATATCAGTCTCTTATATGTTCTCTTATGTAAGGGGTTAGGCCAGAAATCAGGAATGTTCAAAATATATATTGATATCATTAGTTTATAAAGTTAAAATACTTCGAAAATATAGATTTCAGAATCATATTTTAAACGCATATAATATATATATGTTGGTCAGTCTTATAACATATAGCTCGAGTTAAAACAGAAAGCCCACTTACAAAATTATGCTCCAAAAATTCGAAGGAACAAGCTGGAATTTCATCACCAGAAATTGAGTCACTTTTCAGAGACAATTATGTCTAATTGAATCATTGGATCGAGCTTAAATTTAGATAACAGTTGTACAAGTAAGTGAACTAATTTTTAACATTGAAGATCGAGTTTTGATGTCGTTTGGATCAATTTATGAAGGAGAAACAATAGGGATGATATTTTCATCTAAAATATGATCAGTTTTCATGTGGAGGCTAGATACAAAATGAACTGTTGGATTTTGGTTTGTTATTCAAAACATAAGATAATATATTCGGAACGGTAGAGATTGGATTCAGTGCTCTATAGAGACGTTGAAGAGTTCTGGAAAGTGGCCTATATGGTGTGTTTTCTTTGTGCTAGATGGGGGTATTTATAGGGTTCATGGCCAACTAAAAGGCCATCAGGTTTAAGGCTGTTACTTCTCTTTTCAATGTCACTTTATCTCCCTAAAGTGGCAGTTACATGGCTGGTTCATAATAGGTCAAAATGGCAATTAAAATGGCAGTTAAAATGGCGGTAAATGCATATATAATGGCTGTTAAATTTTGTTGCTTGAGTGTAGTTCGAATTTTTAAGTTTTAGGAAGGAAAATGGCTTGAAATTGTGTATGTATGTATGTATATGGCTGTTACAACTTGGTCAATAATGTGAGTTTTAATATTGGTCAAAGATTTATTGATGCTTACATCATTTCAAAATTGTGTATCTATCATTGGTCTAGGCTTGGCTCTTGTTTCAAATTCTTGGTCTTCACTTCCCTCCCTCTTCATGAGAAGATTCATCCTCGAAATTTGTGTTAGCTTGATTATGGATACAATATGATTTATAGGTTCAGATGTGAGGCCCAATAAGTAAGCCCGGCCCATTTCCCATTTTATTTAAATAATCCAATCCATTTGATAGAAGAATCAGATCGCTCAATCCAGAAGCTCTTCCCCCAGCCTTGCCCGTCGTTCTCTTCTTTCGGCTTCAATCGTGCAGCGTCCCAGCTGCCAGAAATTTTGTGCAGTAGGTTATCATTTTTGTTCCTCCATTCTATTAGCTTCTTTCTTGCCTTGTATCGGAAGGTTGCAAGCTCGATCGGTCCTGTTTTCCAGCACGGTGCGTGAGCTTTGATTCGGTTTAGGTAAGCTTTTGGCTTCGAATTTTGGTTGTTCTTGGTGTATTAGTTTATAAAAGTGAAGAATTGAGATTTTCCCCTAATTTCCAGCTAGGTTTCCTGTGTGAACAGTATTTCCGGCGACTTGTTCCGGCGAGCCACCTTTGCGAAATTACCGTTGTGCATTCTAGCCTCGAGTATTGAGGTATTAAGCTCGGAATTTCAGAATTTGTATGGGTTTAATAAGCTGCACGGAATTCTAATGTTAACCGAGCCGATATAAATTGTTTTAGTCAGTTGGGATGCGTTATGTTGAAGTGTATAACGAATTTATATTGTAGGTTATATCGTTGGACGAATTCATCCGATATTCCTTAAGATTTACTGTGGTATCGTAGTTGAGGTACGCTCAAACCTATATTATTATGACGCTTATATTGGCATGTAAGAATATTCGGTGAATGTTGTTGCTATTATGTGCTTTGAATGTTTATTCTGATGCATTCATGCATAAATTATATTGGCATAACATATTGAGCCTTGACTCCTTTGACGGCTATTTATGTTGATTCTGTGAGATTTATTGAGTCATCAGAGGGAAGAGTGGGTTAGGATTAGCCACATTCCCAGATGACAGATAGGGACGAGCGACTTAGCTACTCGCATTCCCGATGCTACGTGCATGGACGAGCAGCGATTTGTTGCTGCATTCCTGGCACAGGTGGCCACTGTTACTGTTGATGATGCTATTCGTTTGGACTCCATTTGGTATCCGTTATTCCATTGTTACCATTCATGCATCGCATAACATTGCATTTACTTGGTATTACTACATGTCTTTTATATACGTCGTGATTTTACTGGTTTGTCGTACTGGGGTCCGACCCCTGTTTTCTTTTGATGTTGTGGTCGTTTTGATGCCATAGCAGGTCATTCCAAGGGTTTTGACGAATCTGGTGGAGCGTCAGCGAGTGGTACCAGTAGTCAGTTGGTTTGTGTCAGAGTTCTCAGATATCTATGTATTATGCTGGTTTGATACATTTGCCAGGGAGATGCCCTGTGTAGTTGTATGGTTATGTTTTTATGTTATTTGGATTTTATTTGTGGTATGTTGTGTCTAGTCCTGGCCAATGCGGCTGTAAGATGTTTGTTTGGTTGATTGTGAACTTGTTGTTATTTTCGAGCGTATATAGTTGTTGTTGTGTTTTGAAATTTTTGGGATGTCCTACTTACGGGGAGGTTATGCTGAAATTTCTGTAGGCCCAAATGAACGTTTTAAACTCGTTTTCGCTGTTTACATCATTTAATCCTTGTTGTTTGGTAATTAAATATTAATTAAGAGCACGAGCCCTGACATCAGAATTCAATTCAATGTTTAATGATATATGGCTTTAAAAAAATTCAAAATTGATTAATATTACAAGGATCTAATATATTTCGAAACAAAATTCATGGAATGGAAAGAAAAATGGAAGTAGGTGTCCTTATTATAGAAGATTAATGTGAGCTTAATCTAATCGATGGCGTTTTGGTATCTGAATTCTTTGTTAACTTCCTCTTTTTACGTCAAAGCGTAGATCCGAGCATTTGGTTTGCTCTCCTTTGTCTTGTTGGTTGTAGCATCGATGTTGGATCCTGTCATTTAAATGCTTCAGAACAATTAGCAATCCGATGTCCCATCTTTCTACAATTGAACAAGCTCCAGAGTGTTTTCGGCATTCTTCACTGTGTCAGAAGCTGCAAGAAGGACAAGACCTTAAGTTTGGAGAGTTCGAAGTTGGAGTGGAAGTGGCTCCCTTGATTGGTTCATTTGACTGTTTGAGCCTTTTGAATGGTTGTTTTCCAAGAGAAGATTGTTCAAAGGACATCTTGTGTTGTATTTTTTCACACAAAATCCTTTGAAATTCGTGGATTGAGAGAAAAGTTTCAAGAAAGTTGATTAGTGAGCAAAAATAGTGAAAAATATAGAGTAAATATTGAAAAATAGCAAACCATCTCAAAAAATTCCGAAAAAATTATACAACACTCATTTTCTAAGCAAAAACACTTTGGAGAGGAAGGAATATCAAGATCATCAACCAAAATTTTGAAAATTGATTGAAACCTTGAAAAACACTCATGGAAATACTATTTTATGTCGTCCAAAACAAGCTTGACAACCATTATAGTTTTTCAAAATCTGCTGTTGAACCAGTTTGAATTTGAAAAAGCGTAGAACATAAAATATGTAGATCAGACCAAGACCAAACAACTTTAAAAATTCCAGCCATGCCTGGTTGTCAGAGCTACTCCACGCGCCAGCACAGCGGCACGTGAAATTCACGCGCCTCTCTGATGGTCGAGATTTTGATTGCCGATCATTTGTGCATTATTTTTAGGAATTTCTGGAAAGTTTGGTAATTTTTGAACATGTAATTTAATTAATATGAATTTTGAAATTGTTAATTAAAACTTCCTTGTTGGGATTTATTTGTTTCAGAGTTTGACAAACTGACCCGTAACCAATCAGAAGACCTGAATTGACCCGATAACTTAACTTGTAAAGCGTCACTGAATTGAAGGAAAATTAGAAGATTAATGGAACTAGTAGAATTGAAGTAAACCAACTAAAGTTCTCAAAGGATTTATTAAAGTCTCAAATAGATGAATCGAAGATTGACAAACTGATACCATATCTAAAGAACTATATAAGTGATGCGCAGAACTGATATAGCTTAATTGGGAACTGAACATAAACGTTCAAACATAAAAGATATAAGTTAGAACTGATGTAGTCCAGCCAAACTGATCAGTTGACTATTTTGACTCATTATCAGTTAGCCACGTCATTACTTGCAATTTGAATCTCAGCAGAGAAACTGACAGTTCATACCAAAGCAGAACAGTCTGATACATCGTACCTCAGTCATCTACATGGACTAAAATACGATTCAACATATATTAATAATTAAATACATTCAATGTGACTGTTGGAATCGAATACTATTCATAGCTGATGAGTTTAGTTGAAGAAAGGTTAACGAACAATCCACGAACAACTACGTCAAGAAAAAATCAGTCAGTTGCGATTCATTTTCGAGTTTATTCAGTTTACAAATCGCAAAATTTAGCTCTTATCTCATTGATTTATCCGTACAATTCAGGCTACTTATTAAGATATTCAGTTAACAATTGATAAATGATAAGAAGAGAACTAAGAATTTCAGTTTGACATTGTTTAAGTCCAACTGAAGTGGATTATTACAATTCTTTGTAATCAATCAAAGTCTTTTAGTAAATTCCTATCTTTGAGATAGAAGGAACGACGTAGGAGCAGTGAAGTCTCTGACCATCCATGAAACTCTTTGTGTCCTTCATTGTATTCATTCCGTTATCGCGATATCTTAGTCAAAATATTCAATCTATCCTTCAATTTGTTTCCACACAACTACTATTAATTAGTTAACTAATCGATATTGACACACAAGATCTCAGAACCAGTTCTGAAACGTCCACTACTCGTTTTTATTTAAAATATATTAGAATTTTTTTACTTTCTTTTCTTAAAATACTTTTGGCGATATATATATGTTTGAACATTTTATTTTCCGCAATCTTAATTTTGATGTTAACAAAACTTGTTATTTTGTTTTTAATGATTTTGCCTAAGTGCGCAGAAACTGAAACTGATCAGAACTCGAACTGATCGGTTATCGACCCAAAACTAAAGCTATCGAAGAATGCAAACTGAAAGTATCAACTGATTACTCGAATTGAACCAGTTCAACTGATGAATTGTAACCCAGTTCAACTGATTTTCCAACTGATAGGTGGTTCAGCAAAAGACCTTCAGAAGCCCAGCCAGCTAATGAAGAGTTCATCTGATGAAAAGTCCAGCTGACCAGTTCAACTAAAAGGGAGAATCAGTTCAACTAACGAGTAAACTGATTTCACCAGCCCAACTGAAGATCAGTTTAAACGACCAGTTCAGAGCATCAGTTAGAGTCAATCAATTGCAGAACTCGACAAGCTTATTCAATTGGATCCACCTGTGCACAAAGGTACAAAAGCATATGTAATATCAATAGTACAATAATGGACGATGCAGCAAAGCTTAAAGACAAAATGTTCAGAATGGCTGTCGGAAAAGTCGAGACACAAATTTCAAGGAACACATTCAACCTGCAACGATCACATGTGGTGAGTCTTGATGTACGGTTGCATTACTGTTATAAATACAGACCAAGACCATCAACAAAGATATATGAATGAGAGGTGGAAAAACAAGAGAGAAAAGAAAGGGCACACTTATTGCATATCATCTTACACAGAAGCAATTTGCCCAGTCGAGGGAACACTCAAAAGTTATATCAGCTTAGTATAGAAGCTTATTTCCTTCAGTGTATGAGAACACATTTCAGGTTGTTTTTAAAGATCAGTTCTCACACACACACACAAACCACCACTCAAAATACAGTCTTGCACAAAGACGTAAAACTTGTGTATGTAGTCTTTGACACACAGACATTAAACAAATGTTGGCTGGAAGGTGAGGTCTTCAGTCTAGACTAGGAGTTCAGTTAGGAAGTGGGTAAGTCCTAAGATGGGTGTGTTTATACAATGTGTTGTATAAATCAAAGTCTTCTAGTGGATCCTACCTGAGTTGGTAGAAGGGGTGACGTAGGAGTAGTTGAAGTCTCCGAACATCCATAAACATATCTTGTGTATTAACTGCTTAACTGTGTTTTAAACTGACTTGATCAATTCAACTGATATCAGTTCACTTCTGTCTATAGTTGAACTGATAGAAGCTAGAAATGATTCCCAGTATTTCAGTCGATCAATTTGCACAAGCCTTTAGATTTTAAAATCTTTCAGTTTTTCTTAACGAATGATTACTTCGAGTGTTTTCCGCTTTTCTTGAAACCAAACTTGATCTAATTCATCGATGTAAGCATTCTTTAAACACGAGCTATTGCAACTCATTGAGAATATTGTGTTTGAAACACCCTCGCAGGTGCCTAAACCGATCCATCAATTGGTATCAGAGTTTGTCGTTCTAAGAAGGACATTTGAAAACTGACTAAAATTATTTTACTTTAAAATAGTTTTAAAAGTTATTTAAAAGTACTTTATATTATTTTCAAAACTATTTGAAAATGTTTATCTAACGCTCATTGCAAATAGTAGAGAGGATTGGCTCTGCAACTAACATTGTAGCCACTTCACTCGACTCAGAGCTTTGGGGATTTAATCAGCCTGTAGTGGTATGAGTCCTAAATGTTGGCTATTCAGCAAAACTGATCGGAAGACAAGGTTTCGGCTGCCAACCTACCAGTTGAAGCTGATCAACAGACGAAGCCCAACTATGTTGAGATGTTGGATGATTAAAGTTGAGCTTAATCATCAGCAGTATACCGCCGCTTAACTGTCATATCAGATCAAGTAGATGTTCAATGCGGTTTAACATCAGCTGAGTCTATTTTGAATCAGCCCGACCAGTTCGGCAACACAGAGATCATGTCCAAGGCAGCTAGTTGTTTGTCTGGCAAAGAGACTCAAGATCGTTGCAGCACTTCAAGATTTGAAGGCAACCAATTGTTGGTATATTCAATTATGTCATACATAAACTGATTGATATTTGATGTTGTTTAAAATATGCTATTGTAGTAGCAATTTTCCCCTATAACCGATGGTGTACTTAAATGTATAATAAAAGAGAGATCTATTTGATTAAATAAACATCATGTTTATCAAAGTATGTTTCTATGTGATTGAACTGATATCTCCATATTTATTTTCTAACTACTTGAATGATTAAAGATGCTAAATTTTGGCATAGATAATTATTTTTAAAGAGGGGTTTTTAATTCAGTTAGTGAGGGGAGTTTTATTTCCCTCGAACTGAAAAATGTCTTAAATTCGTTTTAACTTTTTTTATTTATTCTGTTATTGAGGGAGAGCTTTCTTATTTTAAAATTTCCTTTCACTGGTTTTTTAAATGTTTTTTGATTCTCACAATAGGGGAGAATCAGTTAAATTTTAATAATCACTTAAATTTTAAGATTTTAAAATTTTAAATCGCTTTAACTGTTCAGGTTTTGTGATCATAAAAAAGAGGGAGATTGTTGGAACATTTCATTTTCCGTAATCTTAATTTTGATGTTAACAAAACTTGTTATTTTGTTTCTAATGGTTTTACCTAAGTGCGCAAAAATTGAAACTGATCAGGACTCGAACTGATCAGTTATCGACCCAAAATTGAAGCTATCGAAGAATGCAAACTGAAAATACCAACTGATTAATCGAAGTGAACCAGTTCCACTGATGAATCGTAACCCAGTTCAACTGATTGTCCAGCTGATAGGTGGTTCAGCAGAAGACCTTCAGAAGCCCAGCCAGCTGATGAACAGTTCAACTAATGAAAAGCTCAGCTGACCAGTTCAACTGACGAGTAAATTGATTTCACCAGCCCAACTGAAGATCAGTTCAAACGACCAGTTCAGAGCATCAGTTAGAATCAATGAGTTGCTGAACTCGACAAGCTTATTCAATGGGATCCATCTGTGCACAAAGGTACAAAAGCATATGTACTATCAATAGTACAATAATGGACGTTGCAGCAAAGCTTGAAGACAAAATGTTCAGAATGACTGTCGGAAAAGTCGAGACACAAAGTTCAAGGAACGTATTCAAGCTGCAACGATCACATGTGATGAGTCTTGATATACGATCAAATTACAGCTATAAATACAGACCAAGACCATCAACAAAGATATATGAATGAGAGGTGGTAAAACAAAAGAGAAAAGAAAGGGCACACTTATTGTATATCAGCTTACAAAGAAGCAATTAGCCATTTGAGGGAACACTCAAAAGTTATATTAGCTTAGTGTAATATCCCAACCTCTTATCCTTCTATTGTCAATGATGTTATCATGGTTATAGTATATTCATGGTTATTATTGTATGGTTTGGTTAGTTGTTATGGTTGTGAAGGTTTAATGGTGGAATTTGAATTGATGGTTTTGATGGTTAAGTTGATATGATTGATTATTGCTTGTGGTGATGTTCATTGGAATGGTAAAAGTATGATTATTGTTTTGGTGTTATGTTTCATAGTTGGTGACGGTTTATGGAGAGGGATGAGTTTTTGTTGTGATGGTTTATATAGATGATTTGAGCATGTATTTGGATGGTTTGTTACATTAGTATTGCATGGAATTGGTAATGGAAGTTTATGGTTATAGTGTATCATAGGTGGGGTTGCGTTGTTGGTGTAGTGCAGGAGCAGCGCCTCCTCCTTGGCGCTGCGGCGCTAGATGGGGCGAAAGTGCTACTTGGTATTGCGATTTTGGGCATTGGAAGGCTTTTATATGCCATGTCTAGAAATTTCTACTCATTTCTATCCTTCTCCCTTCTCTTTTATCGGTTCTAGTTTCTTCTCCCTCAAAATTTTCTCTCCTTCATCTTTTCACTTCCATTTTCAAGGGTTCTAGTAGATTATTTGTTCAACCTACCTAAATTTTCTAAGCTCCAAGGTAAGGACTCTTTATTTTGGATTTAATGGGTTTGAGAAGTTGAAGGTATAAGTTGGTTTGATTGATTCCTATGATCAATGGTGATGATTAATGGTTGATTGTATGTATTATGTTGTAGGAATTTCTTTGAGATCGTCATAGCAATCGTGTGCTTCTTGGGTTGTAAGTAGAGGCTCATCTTATTGCTCACATGATATATATATATATATGTACAAAAGCCATGTTTATTGATGTCTAGCTCCTTCCATTGATATATTCTTGATATATGTATTGATATATATTCATTGATCAAAGAATACTATTGAATTCATTGATGAAGGAGCTAGTAATCCACTGTGCCTACCATATGTTTGTTAAATTGCCTCAATGAAGGTTTCTATGATTAAAATGAAGAATTGATAGTAAATATTATGCATGTTATTGGCCAATTTCATGATAAAGGTGTATCTCTCACAGTTTTGATATTTATATCAAAGAGGTACATATTTCATAGTCACATGTCACAGGACTATCAATTTCTTTCTTTAATACATGCCATTGAATACCATCTATAATACCTTGATATTTATTGTTCATTGAAGATGGTATTATATAGCTTTCATTGCCATATCTATGTTATTCAAGCCCAAGCTTATGTATATGTATTTGTTGTCCTTCGCTTTCTACTTATTGGGTTATAAACTCATTTCAGTTAATATCATGTGATGCAGGTGACAAGAAAGAATGAAATGGATTGTTAAAGGTGGAAGAAGTCAAATGGCAAGTGAAACGGAAAACTTTTGGCATGTATTACTTATTTTGGTATGGTAAAACATTGGTAGTTATAGGCATCATGTATTTTGTAAAAAAAAATGATAACATGTTTCATGGTGACTTTTGATTATATTTTAATGATGGTTTTGGGAATGGTTACATTAAAGGTTTGGTAACGTATTGTTTTTATTGATACGAGTTTCATTTTTATTTTTCCCTTTAAAATGTAATGCTTCCGCGTATGTTATTTCTTTAAAATTTAATATCATGGAAGTGGGGTGTTTCACTTAGTATAGAAGCTTATTTCCCCAGTGTGTGAGAACACCTTTCGGGTTGTTTTCAAATATCAGTTCACACACACACACCACCACTCAAAATACCATCTTGCACAAAGACATAAAACTTGTGTATGAAGTCTTTGACACACAGAAGTTAAACAAGTGTTGGCTGGAAGGTGATGCCTTCAGTCTAGACTAGGAGTTCAGTTAGGCAGTGGGTAAGTCCTAAGCTGGATGAGTTTGTACAAGGTATTGTATAAAGAAAAGTCTTCTAGTGGATCCTATCCGAGAAGGTAGAAGGGGTGACGTAGGAGTAGTTGAAGTCTCCGAACATCCATAAACATATCTTGTGTATTAACTGTTTAACTGTGTTTTAAACTGACTTGATCAGTTCAGCTGATATCAGTTCACTTCTGTCCATAGCTGAACTGATAGAAGCTAGAATTGATTCCCCCTATTTCAGTCGATGAGTTTACACAAGCCTTTAGATTTTAAAATCTTTTAGTTTTTTTCTTAATGAAGGATTACTTCGAGTGCTTTCCGCTTTGTTTGAAATCAAACTCGATCTAATTCATCGATGTATGCATTCTTAGAACACGAGCTATTGCAACTCATTGAGAATATTGTGTTTGAAACACCCTCGCAGGTGCCTAAACCGATTCATCAATATATAAATATGAATATTCTTTGCATCATTTAAAATAATTCAACCAACTATTTTACTCAAAACCCAAAACGCAGTGCAAAACGTAAAATCGTAAACAAAACCTAAAACTAGCATTTTTCAAAATAAAGCAAAAACTTTTAAATATCTCAAAACCACTCAAAAGCATAAAATCTTTAAAGTAATCTTAAATCATGTAAGTGCTGAAAACTACCAAAGGTCCTCGGGTTATGTGCACCATCAGTCCAGCTAGTTCAACCATCAAGTATTCCATCATCAACAACATCATGCTCACCTGCATGGTTCACACCTAGTGAGTGTATTGACTAATCAAACCTTAACCATGATAGCAAGTAATACATATACATTCACGGACAACAGTGAAAGATACTTTTAATAAAATAGCTTTCCATGAAAATGAATAACTTTAAATCATTTTTCCTTTCATCATAAACATTTACTTTTATCATATACGTATATGTTTTCCTTTATTGAATTCAAATCGTTAATTGTGATTTTCGTATTAGCTGTAGTTCGACGGATCCATCTATGTATAACCATGGTATCAGGCGGTGGGGACATCAGCGACATTCTCAACCGTCAACTGAGCCTTGGCTTTATGTATCATCATAATCATCATATCATCATAATCAAGTCACCTCCTTCAACATTTCATTACTTATAAAAATCCATGCACATATATATCGATTTTCTTTTAAACCAAGTATGCAACACGTCTTTTAGCATTAACATTTCATCATAAAATTCTATAAACATTTAAAATAATCATTCTAACATTCATTACAGCATTCAGAGCACTATCAACATTTTTCAAGTGTAACCTTTTGCCTCTGAAACCCTAACTTTCCTAATTTGTCCTTAGACATCAAAACGACGACCCAAATCCATCCAAAGTTAACATAACACCTTAAAATACACCCATAAATATTTTTTAGACGTAAACCTACGCTCCTCGACTTATTTCATAATTCTTTTAAAACTTAAATGTATGTCTTGGTATTAACCCGATTCAACTCGAAACTTAACCAAACCTTACCAAACTTGAACCATAGTTTATTAACACCTAACCATACCTTATACAACCCAAATCAAGCAAATTAAAATTTTTGAACAAGCATAAATCTTGCTGAAAAATTCTGCTCATTTTTGAAAAATCCTAGCTTGCACAAATCGTCAACCCTTCGAACCTAGCCCCTAATCACCATGTCCATCCCCTAGCTGACCATCCTAGGACCATGACCAAAACCTAGGGACGTTTTTGGACCAAGCTTAAAGAACCTAGAACCACAGCCCCCCAAATTTGATCCCTTGCATGCCTTAGCCATCCCAAAACGGCATGCAACCTATGTGCTCCCTTTCCATCCCTTGCACAACCCATCTAGGACCATGAATAGACTCCCTTAGGACCCTTGAACACATCCCAAACAGCAGCTAGCAGTCTCCCTCACCTAGGAATTAAAACGCAAACCTTAGCCCAACAAAAGCCCAATTTTCGTTCATCAAGGTACCCTATCTTGTCCAGCCCTTAAACATACACCTAAGGACATTTAAACATGTGTAAAAACGTCCCTTACCATAGCCATATCATGGCAGTCTCTTTGAAGCAAGAGTTTTAAAAGATGAAAACTCTAGTTTTGTTCATATATAGCCATAAAAACGAATATATAAGAAGTGTATCATGTTTTTCATGCAAACATGTATCAATACATATAATTTGGTATGAACGATGAGGGAATAAAGATTAAGGCGTGCCTTTGCGTATTTTATGCTCGGAAAACAGCTTGCGATGCGAGGAACATTGGTGGAGAGAATACCTTACTGAATTCCCTTCAATATTCACATGAAAGGCCTCTTGGACGTGTGTGTGTGGCCATGTGTCGCTGATAGGTAGAGTCCTAGTGTTTCTTGTGTCTTAAAAGTGAGTTATGGTGTAGGGTTTAGGGCTTACAACTCAAGTTTTAAATATAAAATACCAAGGTGAAGGTTTAAGCCCAATAACCTAGGTATAATAGGCCTATTAGGCCCATTAGATAGTAATTAAAATATTTTGTTTAGGATACGTTCCGAAAATATCAACCGAGCTTCCCAAAAGTTCTTATATTTGTCAAAAATCGATTACTGGTTAAAAATACGACTCGATGCGTAAAAACATCTCAAAATCACCATTTTCGAAAATAGCATTTAAAATATGCCATATATTAAATAAATCAAAATATCATTCAATAAAACTATTTTCCCTTATATGGTCCCGGTTTTCGTTCTTCGATCGTGTCTCGAATAACCTTTAAAACACAGTTTTATGCATTCTAATATAAAACTCTATTTTAAACATGTAAACATGCCTATCACATCCAATTAATAAGTTCTACTTTCACAAATACGTGGCCACCTACTGCAAAATCTTGCTCTCTTCGTCGCTTATCGGCGTAGTTCTTTTGTCATCTTTGTCCAGTCTTCATCCTATCTCGGATTTTTACTGCTAGCTCCGCTGTTAGCTTGATTAAGTCTGGACCAAATTCTCCTATTTCACCAACTTTGTCCCAATGTATGGGTGATCTACACTTCCTTCCGTACAGTGCCTCTTACGGAGACATTACTATAGATGATTGATAGCTATTGTTGTAGGTGAACTCGAATAGAGGTAACTTCGACTCCCAACTTCCTTGGAAATCGATCACACAAGCTCGGAGTAGATCCTCCAATATTTGAATCACCCTTTCGAATTGACCATCGGTTTGAGGATGAAACGATGTACTGAACAACAACTTTGTCCCCATCACTTAATGCAGACTTTTCCAGAAAGACGATGTGAACCTTGGAGCTCTGTCAGAAACAATAGACACTGGAATTCTATGCAGTCGGACTATCTCTCGGATATACATCTCTGCATACTGTGTCAAGGTGAATGTCGTCTTAATAGGTAAAAAATGCGCTGATTTCGTAAGACGATCAAATATCACCCAAATGACATTAAATCCCTTGATATCCTTGGCAATCCCACTAAAAATCCATAGCAATATTTTCCCATTTCCACTCGGGAGTAGGAAGTGGCTTAAACTTCCATACTAGCATCTGATGCTCTGCCTTAACTTGTTGGCATGTCAAACACTCGGACGCAAAACACAAAATGTCTCGCTTCATGACCGGACACCAATATAATTGCTTCAAATCCTTGTACATCTCTGTACTTCCAGGATGAATGAAGTACAGAGTATTATGAGCTTCTTTCATAATACCCTATCTCAGTGAATCACCACTAGGAACCCATAGTCGATCTCGATATTGAACTATGTCATCCTCTTCAGAATACAGCTTCCGACCTTTAGTCTCATCTCTCAGTCTCCATTTTTACAACTGCTCATCAAATTATTGACCTTCAAGGATTCTATCCCTCAGAGTCGACTGTACTGTCATAGTAGAAAGATTAGGACCCTCGCTCCTAGCATACACTACAAGCTCGAATAGATGAATCTCTGCTTGCAATGGTCTTTGAAATGTAAATTGCGCGATGACTGCTGTCTTTCTACTCAAAGCGCCCAAAACTACATTGGCCTTGCCCGGGTGGTAGCTAATATCGCAGTCGTAATATTTTACCAACTCTATCCATCTTCGTTGCCTCATGTTCAACTCTTTTTGGGTGAAGAAGTACTTCAAACTTTTATGATCAGCGAAAATCTTGCATTTCTCCTCATATAAGTAATGTCTCCGAATCTTGAGAAAAAATACTACTGCTGCAACTTGATAGAAAATTCCACCTTTAAATTCGGTGGAATGCAAGAAATGTCATCAGGAAAAACACTAGGAAAGTCTCTGACAACCTCAACATCCTCTAGCTTCTGACTGACAGGAATAGGTGCTGAAATAACACGTGCTAGTAAAGCTTGGCATCCTCGTCTCATATGTTTCCTCGCACAGATGCAGGATATAATGTGTTGCATTTGCTTGTTCTTTGCTGCCTCAAAGACAAAAGATTTTCCGCTGAGTGGTCGAATTGATACTGACCTCTGCCAAAAATCTATCGAAGCTCCATTTGATGATAGCCACTCCATGCCAAGAATGATGTCGAATTCAGGCATCGGGAGTATGATAAGATCTACCCGAACCAAATCCTTTTGTAAACGAAGCTCCAAATTCTTCACAATACTTGACGTAACCATTTGATCACCAGTAGGAATAGAAACTTTAAAGCCCAATTCCATATCCTCGGGTATAATCTTCAGTCACTTGACAAACATCTCGGATATAAATGAGTGTGTAGCCAGTGAATCCAGCAATACATAGGTAGCTACTCCTAGTAAAATATCCTTCCTGCGACAAATATACTAACAAATCTAATCGTGTCGAAAACTTAAAGAATTTCTATTATTAGTTACACAATATTTTCGAAAATTATCACTTTTAGCCCTAGTAATTCTCGAAAAGTACACAATTTCACCCAAATAAATTTTCAAAAATTGCATTACAAACCTTAAAATTTCGAATTTCTTCATTTTGGCCCTAATTTTTCGAAAATTGTATCTTGGCCCCAATAAATTTTGAATTTAATCAATTCTAGCCCTATCCCCTTCAAATTTACTGTTTTGGTCCCTGAATTCCAGAAATTATGGAAATATTCCCTGTTATATCTAGAATTCGCAAAACGGCCTTTGAAGACAAAATGTTCAGAAAGACTGTCGGAAAAGTCGAGACACAAAGTTCAAGGAACCTATTCAAGCTGCAACGATCACATGTGATGAGTCTTGATATACGATCAAATTACTGCTATAAAAACAGACCAAGACCATCAACAAAGATATATGAATGAGAGGTGGTAAAACAAAAGAGAAAAGAAAGGGCACACTTATTGTATATCAGCTTACAAAGAAGCAATTAGCCAGTTGAGGGAACACTCAAAAGTTATATTAGCTTAGTGTAATATCCCAACCTCTTATCCTTCTATTGTCAATGATGTTATTCATGGTTATAGTATATTCATGGTTATTATTGTATGGTTTGGTTAGTTGTTATGGTTGTGAAGGTTTAATGGTGGAATTTGAATTGATGGTTTTGATGGTTAAGTTGATATGATTGATTATTGCTTGTGGTGATGTTCATAGGAATGGTAAAAGTATGATTATTGTTTTGGTGTTATGTTTCATAGTTGGTGACGGTTTATGGAGAGGGATGAGTTTTTGTTGTGATGGTTTATATAGATGATTTGAGCATGTATTTGGATGGTTTGTTACATTAGTATTGCATGGAATTGGTAATGGAAGTTTATGGTTATAGTGTATCATAGGTGGGGTTGCGTTGTTGGTGTAGTGCAGGAGCAGCGCCTCCTCCTTGGCGCTGCGGCGCTAGATGGGGCGAAAGTGCTACTTGGTATTGCGATTTTGGGCATTGGAAGGCTTTTATATGCCATGTCTAGAAATTTCTACTCATTTCTATCCTTCTCCCTTCTCTTTTATCGGTTCTAGTTTCTTCTCCCTCAAAATTTTCTCTCCTTCATCTTTTCACTTCCATTTTCAAGGGTTCTAGTAGATTATTTGTTCAACCTACCTAAATTTTCTAAGCTCCAAGGTAAGGACTCTTTATTTTGGATTTAATGGGTTTGAGAAGTTGAAGGTATAAGTTGGTTTGATTGATTCCTATGATCAATGGTGATGATTAATGGTTGATTGTATGTATTATGTTGTAGGAATTTCTTTGAGATCGTCATAGCAATCGTGTGCTTCTTGGGTTGTAAGTAGAGGCTCATCTTATTGCTCACATGATATATATATATATGTACAAAAGCCATGTTTATTGATGTCTAGCTCCTTCCATTGATATATTCTTGATATATGTATTGATATATATTCATTGATCAAAGAATACTATTGAATTCATTGATGAAGGAGCTAGTAATTCACTGTGCCTACCATATGTTTGTTAAATTGCCTCAATGAAGGTTTCTATGATTAAAATGAAGAATTGATAGTAAATATTATGCATGTTATTGGCCAATTTCATGATAAAGGTGTATCTCTCACAGTTTTGATATTTATATCAAAGAGGTACATATTTCATAGTCACATGTCACAGGACTATCAATTTCTTTCTTTAATACATGCCATTGAATACCATCTATAATACCTTGATATTTATTGTTCATTGAAGATGGTATTATATAGCTTTCATTGCCATATCTATGTTATTCAAGCCCAAGCTTATGTATATGTATTTGTTGTCCTTCGCTTTCTACTTATTGGGTTATAAACTCATTTCAGTTAATATCATGTGATGCAGGTGACAAGAAAGAATGAAATGGGTTGTTAAAGGTGGAAGAAGTCAAATGGCAAGTGAAACGGAAAACTTTTGGCATGTATTACTTATTTTGGTATGGTAAAACATTGGTAGTTATAGGCATCATGTATTTTGTAAAAAAAAATGATAACATGTTTCATGGTGACTTTTGATTATATTTTAATGATGGTTTTGGGAATGGTTACATTAAAGGTTTGGTAACGTATTGTTTTTATTGATACGAGTTTCATTTTTATTTTTCCCTTTAAAATGTAATGCTTCCGCGTATGTTATTTCTTTAAAATTTAATATCATGGAAGTGGGGTGTTTCACTTAGTATAGAAGCTTATTTCCCCAGTGTGTGAGAACACCTTTCGGGTTGTTTTCAAATATCAGTTCACACACACACACCACCACTCAAAATACCATCTTGCACAAAGACATAAAACTTGTGTATGAAGTCTTTGACACACAGAAGTTAAACAAGTGTTGGCTGGAAGGTGATGCCTTCAGTCTAGACTAGGAGTTCAGTTAGGCAGTGGGTAAGTCCTAAGCTGGATGAGTTTGTACAAGGTATTGTATAAAGAAAAGTCTTCTAGTGGATCCTATCCGAGAAGGTAGAAGGGGTGACGTAGGAGTAGTTGAAGTCTCCGAACATCCATAAACATATCTTGTGTATTAACTGTTTAACTGTGTTTTAAACTGACTTGATCAGTTCAGCTGATATCAGTTCACTTCTGTCCATAGCTGAACTGATAGAAGCTAGAATTGATTCCCCCTATTTCAGTCGATGAGTTTACACAAGCCTTTAGATTTTAAAATCTTTTAGTTTTTTTCTTAATGAAGGATTACTTCGAGTGCTTTCCGCTTTGTTTGAAATCAAACTCGATCTAATTCATCGATGTATGCATTCTTAGAACACGAGCTATTGCAACTCATTGAGAATATTGTGTTTGAAACACCCTCGCAGGTGCCTAAACCGATTCATCAATATATAAATATGAATATTCTTTGCATCATTTAAAATAATTCAACCAACTATTTTACTCAAAACCCAAAACGCAGTGCAAAACGTAAAATCGTAAACAAAACCTAAAACTAGCATTTTTCAAAATAAAGCAAAAACTTTTAAATATCTCAAAACCACTCAAAAGCATAAAATCTTTAAAGTAATCTTAAATCATGTAAGTGCTGAAAACTACCAAAGGTCCTCGGGTTATGTGCACCATCAGTCCAGCTAGTTCAACCATCAAGTATTCCATCATCAACAACATCATGCTCACCTGCATGGTTCACACCTAGTGAGTGTATTGACTAATCAAACCTTAACCATGATAGCAAGTAATACATATACATTCACGGACAACAGTGAAAGATACTTTTAATAAAATAGCTTTCCATGAAAATGAATAACTTTAAATCATTTTTCCTTTCATCATAAACATTTACTTTTATCATATACGTATATGTTTTCCTTTATTGAATTCAAATCGTTAATTGTGATTTTCGTATTAGCTGTAGTTCGACGGATCCATCTATGTATAACCATGGTATCAGGCGGTGGGGACATCAGCGACATTCTCAACCGTCAACTGAGCCTTGGCTTTATGTATCATCATAATCATCATATCATCATAATCAAGTCACCTCCTTCAACATTTCATTACTTATAAAAATCCATGCACATATATATCGATTTTCTTTTAAACCAAGTATGCAACACGTCTTTTAGCATTAACATTTCATCATAAAATTCTATAAACATTTAAAATATTCATTTTAACATTCATTACAGCATTCAGAGCACTATCAACATTTTTCAAGTGTAACCTTTTGCCCCTGAAACCCTAACTTTCCTAATTTGTCCTTAGACATCAAAACGACGACCCAAATCCATCCAAAGTTAACATAACACCTTAAAATACACCCATAAATATTTTTTAGACGTAAACCTACGCTCCTCGACTTATTTCATAATTCGTTTTACAACTTAAATGTATGTCTCGGTATTAACCCGATTCAACTCGAAACTTAACCAAACCTTACCAAACTTGAACCATAGTTTATTAACACCTAACCATACCTTATACAACCCAAATCAAGCCAATTAAAATTTTTGAACAAGCATAAATCTTGCTGAAAAATTCTGCTCATTTTCGAAAAATCCTAGCTTGCACAAATCGTCACCCCTTCGAACCTAGCCCCTAATCACCATGTCCATCCCCTAGCTGACCATCCTAGGACCATGAACAAAACCTAGGGACGTTGTTGGACCAAGCTTAAAGGACCTAGAACCACAGCCCTCCAAATCCGATCCCTTGCATGCCTTAGCCATCCCAAAACGGCATGCAACCTATGTGCTCCATTTCCAGCCCTTGCACAACCCATCTAGGACCATGAATAGACTCCCTTAGGACCCTTGAACACATCCCAAATAGCAGCTAGCAGTCTCCCTCACCTAGGAATAAAAACGCAAACCTTAGCCCAACAAAAGCCCAATTTTCGTTCATCAAGGTGCCCTATCTTGTCCAGCCCTTAAACATACACCTAAAGACAGTTAAACATGTGGAAAAACGTCCCTTACCATAGCCATATCATGGCAGTCCCTTTGAAGAAAGAGTTTTAAAAGATGAAAACTCTAGTTTTGTTCATATATAGCCATAAAAACGAATATATAAGAAGTGTATCATGTTTTTCATGCAAACATGTATTAATACATATAATTTGGTATAAACGATGAGTGAATAAAGAGTAAGGCGTGCCTTTGCGTATTTTATGCTCGGAAAACAGCTTGCGATGCGAGGAACGTTGGTGGAGAGAATACCTTACTAAATTCCCTTCAATATTCACGTGAAAGGCCTCTTGGACGTGTGTGTGTGGCCATGTGTCGCTGATAGGTAGAGTCCTAGTGTTTCTTGTGTCTTAAAAGTGAGTTATGGTGTAGGGTTTAGGGCTTACAACTCAAGTTTTAAATATAAAATACCAAGGTGAAGGTTTAAGCGCAATAACCTAGGTTTAATAGGCCTATTAGGCCCATTAGATAGTAATTAAAATATTTTGTTTAGGATACGTTCCGAAAATATCAACCGAGCTTCCAAAAAGTTCTTATATTTGTCAAAAATCGATTACTAGTTAAAAATACGACTCGGTGCGTAAAAACATCTCAAAAATCACCATTTTCGAAAATAGCATTTAAAATATGCCATATATTAAATAAATCAAAATATCATTCAATAAAACTATTTTCCCTTATATGGTCCCGGTTTTCGTTCCTCGATCGTGTCTCGAATAACCTTTAAAACACAGTTTTATGCATTCTAATATAAAACTCTATTTTAAACATGTAAACATGCCTACCACATCCAATTAATAAGTTCTACTTTCACAAATACGTGGCCACCTACTGCAAAATCTTGCTCTCTTCGTCGCTTATCGGCGTAGTTCTTTTGTCATCTTTGTCCAGTCTTCACCCTATCTCGGATTTTTACTGCTAGCTCCGCTGTTAGCTTGATTAAGTCTGGACCAAATTCTCCTATTTCACCAACTTTGTCCCAATGTATGGGTGATCTACACTTCCTTCCGTACAGTGCCTCTTACGGAGACATTACTATAGATGATTGATAGCTATTGTTGTAGGTGAACTCGAATAGAGGTAACTTCGACTCCCAACTTCCTTGGAAATCGATCACACAAGCTCGGAGTAGATCCTCCAATATTTGAATCACCCTTTCGGATTGACCATCGGTTTGAGGATGAAACGATGTACTGAACAACAACTTTGTCCCCATCACTTAATGCAGACTTTTCCAGAAAGACGATGTGAACCTTGGAGCTCTGTCAGAAACAATAGACACTGGAATTCTATGCAGTCGGACTATCTCTCGGATATACATCTCTGCATACTGTGTCAAGGTGAATGTCGTCTTAATAGGTAAAAAATGCGCTGATTTCGTAAGACGATCAAATATCACCCAAATGACATTAAATCCCTTGATATCCTTGGCAATCCCACTAAAAATCCATAGCAATATTTTCCCATTTCCACTCGGGAGTAGGAAGTGGCTTAAACTTCCATACTAGCATCTGATGCTCTGCCTTAACTTGTTGGCATGTCAAACACTCGGACGCAAAACACAAAATGTCTCGCTTCATGACCGGACACCAATATAATTGCTTCAAATCCTTGTACACCTCTGTACTTCCAGGATGAATGAAGTACAGAGTATTATGAGCTTCTTTCATAATACCCTATCTCAGTGAATCACCACTAGGAACCCATAGTCGATATCGATATTGAACTATGTCATCCTCTTCGGAATACAGCTTCCGACCTTTAGTCTCATCTCTCAGTCTCCATTT
This sequence comes from Primulina tabacum, assembly GCF_025594145.1. Classification (NCBI taxonomy): domain Eukaryota; kingdom Viridiplantae; phylum Streptophyta; class Magnoliopsida; order Lamiales; family Gesneriaceae; genus Primulina; species Primulina tabacum. The sequence continues at coordinate 2,605,228 of NC_134566.1, forward strand.
TTACAACTGCTCATCAAATTATTGACCTTCAAGGATTCTATCCCTCAGAGTCGACTGTACTGTCATAGTAGAAAGATTAGGACCCTCGCTCCTAGCCATCACTACAAGCTCGAATAGATGAATCTCTGCTTGCAATGGTCTTTGAAATGTAAATTGCGCGATGACTGCTGTCTTTCTACTCAAAGCGCCCAAAACTACATTGGCTTTGCCCGGGTGGTAGCTAATATCGCAGTCGTAATATTTTACCAACTCTATCCATCTTCGTTGCCTCATGTTCAACTCTTTTTGGGTGAAGAAGTACTTCAAGCTTTTATGATCAGTGAAAATCTTGCATTTCTCCTCATATAAGTAATGTCTCCGAATCTTGAGAGAAAATACTACTGCTGCAACTTGATAGAAAATTCCACCTTTAAATTCGGTGGAATGCAAGAAATGTCATAAGGAAAAACACTAGGAAAGTCTCTGACAACCGCAACATCCTCTAGCTTCTGACTGACAGGAATAGGTGCTGAAATAACACTTGCTAGTAAAGCTTGGCATCCTCATCTCATACGTTTCCTCGCACAGATGCAGGATATAATGTGTTGCATTTGCTTGTTCATTGCTGCCTCAAAGACAAAAGATTTTCCGCTGAGTGGTCGAAATGATACTGACCTCTGCCAAAAATCTATCGAAGCTCCATTTGATGATAGCCACTCCATGCCAAGAATGATGTCGAATTCAGGCATCGGGAGTATGATAAGATCTACCCGAACCAAATCCTTTTGTAAACGAAGCTCCAAATTCTTCACAATACTTGACGTAACCATTTGATCACCAGTAGGAATAGAAACTTTAAAGCCCAATTCCATATCCTCGGGTATAATCTTCAGTCGCTTGACAAACATCTCGGATATAAATGAGTGTGTAGCCAGTGAATCCAGCAATACATAGGTAGCTACTCCTAGTAAAATATCCTTCCTGCGACAAATATACTAACAAATCTAATCGTGTCGAAAACTTAAAGAATTTCTATTATTAGTTACACAATATTTTCGAAAATTATCACTTTTAGCCCTAGTAATTCTCGAAAAGTACACAATTTCACCCAAATAAATTTTCAAAAATTGCATTACAAACCTTAAAATTTCGAATTTCTTCATTTTGGCCCTAATTTTTCGAAAATTGTATCTTGGACCCAGTAAATTTTGAATTTAATCAATTCTAGCCCTATCCCCTTCAAATTTACTGTTTTAGTCCCTGAATTCAAGAAATTATGGAAATATTCCCTGTTATATCTAGAATTCGCAAAACGGCCTTTGAAATTTCAAAATTTTGCAATTTATTCCCTGAATTTTTGAAAATTCCCTAAATTTAAGCTTAGAAGATTCGGTCATCTCCATTTCAGTCCATGGACTTCTTAAAATTATAGATTACCCCTTTAATTCTCGACCTTGTGCATTTACACCCTTGAGTTCTCGATTTATGCAATGCAGTCCTCATAAATATCATCCTGTCTATCGGTACCAATTGCGTGTCTAGGAGGAATTTTATCTTAACGTATTCCAAATTCTAACGTAACCAACATGCAATCGAATCTAAGGGTCTAACCATTTAGCTCATAAGAGCCATTTATCCATCATCTTAGACATAAATGTCAATTTACTTCAGAGAGCATCTAAACTTTTAACTTAAACATATAAATCATGTAAGCATGCAGGTGCCATCATTAAAATCATTTAAAGCATTTAAACTTACAGACTTGAGGCTTGACGACTGAGCTTTCCGAAACTGACAGTGACACAACCCTTTGTAAGAACATTGCTCTGATACCAACTGAAACGTCTACTAATCGTTTTTCCTTAAAATATACTAGAATTTTTTTCTTTCTTTTCTTAAAATTGGTTCGGCCATATATATATATATAAATATGAATATTCTTTGCACCATTTAAAATAACTCAACAAACTATTTAACTCAAAACTCAAAACGCAATGCAAAATGTAAAATCGTAAACCAAACCTAAAACTAGCATTTTTCATAATAAAGCATAAACTCTTAATTATCTCCAAAGCATAAAATCATAAAATCTTTAAAGTAATCTTAAATCATGTAAGTGCAAAAAACTAGCAAAGGTCCTCGGGTTATATGCACAATCAGTCCAGCTAGTTCAACCATCAATTCTTCCATCATCAACATCATGTTCACCTGCATCGATCACACCTAGTGAATCTATTTACTCGGCAAACCTTAACCATGATAGCATGTAATACATATACATTCATAAACAACAGTGAAATATATTTTTAATAAAATAACATTTCAATAACATGCATAACTTTAAATCCTTTTTTCTTTCATCGTAAACATTAGCTTTCATCATATACATATACATTTTCCTTTTATTAAATTCAGATCGTTAATTGTGACTTTCGTATTAGCTGTAGTTCAATGGATCCATCTACGTATAACCATGGTACTAGGCGGCGGGGATATCAGCGACACTCTCACCCGTCAACTGAGCATTGGCCTTACATATCATCATAATTATCATATAATCATATTAGTCACAATCAAGTCACCTCCTTCAACCTTTCATCACTTATAAAAATTTATGCATATATATATCATTTTTCATTTAAACCAAGCATGCAACACGTCTTTTAACATTAACGTTTCATCATAAAATTTCATAAACATTTAAAATAAACATTTTAACATTCATTACAGCATTCAGGACACTGCCAGGACGTCTAACATTTTTCAGGTGTAAAATGACCGTTTTGCCCTTGAAACCCTAACTTCCCCAATTTATCCTTAGACCTTAAAAAGACGACCCAAATCCATCCGAAATTAACATAACACATTAAAATACACCCATAAATATTTTTTAGACGTAAACTTACGTCCCTCGACTAATTTCCCAATTTGTTTTACACCTTAAACAAATGTCTCGGTTTTTATTTGACATTCAAATAACGTCTTTGGGCATTCGTATGGTTTGAAAAAAAATAAACCTTCATAGGACGTTTATGAATATACCTTTAATGAATGTATCACTTGACACCAACTATTCCGGGATTGGCAGAGATAGCTCTTTTAGTATTCTCCGCGAACAATGTTTTTGAAATTTTCTTTCTTCAATCTCCAATCAAGTCCACGACTAGAATAATTGGTCCTCCTCTAAACTGCACTTGAAAATCTAGTGAAAATTTAACATTGAAATCAAAAACAAACTTGACGGCTCAAACCCTAATTTTCATTAAAGGTGTCCAAAAATATGGAGAGGTTGGAGGAGAGTAATTTCGAAAATCACATTGCAGGGAGACTAGGATTTGTGGCCCTTTTAAATAATGAGTCTTTAACCTAGTTTTCTTAATTATATGTTTAGGGTTCCTTAATTAAACAAAATATTAATGGCTTAGTTAATTAATATGACTAGTATATCTAGTTTAATTAATTAATATTTCAAAGTTCATAAAGAACTTTAATTATTTAGCATGTTGAACTTGTACTATTACAAGTCCATTATACATATTCTCATTACATTTAATTTAATATGTTATCAACTCAACCTTTGAGTTTAATATTTTAAACTCTCAATTATTCATAAATTCAACTCTTTGAATTTATTCTTTTCAAATTTTAATTATCATAAATTTAACTTTTTTAATTTATGATCTCATAGTTTTATATAAATTCAACTATTGGAATTTATTGTCTCGACGAGAACAAAATTTTCGGTACTTGTGTGACCTTCAATAGTTTAGGGATAAAGTTAGTCATGGGTTCACAACTCTTTGTTATTCAGGACATTGTCCTTTATTTGGGTTTACCTTAATTTGCCATATTTTATGTACCAACATTTGATCATGAGAATGTCAGAAATCATTTTCTGATTAAACCCATCGAATCATGGTAAGAGCGTCTAGTAGCATCGCCACATGATTCCCTAGCTATCATTGATAGTGCATGTGAGGCTCGGGGCCGATGAGGGCGGGGGGTGATCGCCGGTGATATCAGTTGCACGGACAATGAGCGGCTCCTGGCAGGCTTCTAGGTGGAGGGAACATTAATGAACCGACCCACACGAGAATGAGAGAGATTCCGAGACTGTTCAATGTAATGGACTGTACAGTTGAAGAGTGCTTAAAAAGATTTGATTTGTACTACTCATATCACGAAGGTGCATCTTCTTTTTGGTAGCTCATCACATAAGAACTCCATAGTGAAGCGTGCTTGACTTGGGGCAATTTTGAGATGGGTGACCTCCTGAGAAGTTTTCCAGGGTGCGTGTGAGTGAGGACATAAGCACGTTGGAAAGACCCGTCTTGATACAGTGAGGACAGTCGTCGAATCTGGGGCGTTACAGTTGGTATCAGAGTTGACCTCTCTTAGTACGGTGTGGTTCGGGGACGAACCAAGCGGAAGCTGGTGGGCATGTGAGGCCCGGGGTCGATGAGGGCGGGGGGTGATCGTCGGTGCCATCAGTTGCACGGACAATGAGCGGCTCCTGGCAGGCTTCTAGGTGGAGGGAACATGAATGAACCGACCCACACGGGAATGAGAGGGATTCCGAGACTGTTCAATGTAATGGACTGTACAGTTGAAGAGGGCTTAAAAAGTTTGATTTGTACTACTCATATCACGAAGGTGCATCTTTTTTTCGGTAGCTCATCACATAAGAACTCCAAAGTTAAGCGTGCTTGACTTGGGGCAATTTTGGGATGGGTGACTCCTGGGAAGTTTCCCAGGGTCCGTGTGAGTGAGGACATAAGCACGCTGGAAAGACCCGTCTTTATACAGTGAGGACAGTCGTCGAATCTGAGGCGTTACAATGCATGCTTGAACCAATCAGTTATGATTAATGTACAATATGATCTCTTCATCTCATAGATCTTGATCGAATCTGCAACCAATGGTTCATTGAGGGTTGCATATTAGATTCGATAGCTATGTGATACAATCATGAAATATTTTCATAGTGTCATCGCATGTACAACTAGAGAACTCTTGTCCCTAATGTATATATTACACTCTGGCCAGAGATTTTATGGACTACTATTTCTTTAGAGCACATAGGATATCCACATCCGTAGGTGAGCAGTGAATTCCCGACTACAATGAACTGGCTACTACACATGTCTCAATTGCAACTAACCTTACCACCTTGTGACCCTCGCGGAGTCGTTAAACAAGTCAAAGTACAATCCTAGTAAGCAGAGTCTCAGTGTTGTCCCGAGTCATAAGGACTAATGATGTACAATCTTGACTACATATTTTTCTTTCCGATGAATGATAACCACTTGAAAAGTTTGAGGGAGGGTTGTTCGGCATATTCATCATATTATTACTCATCTGCAGGATTAAACATATCTATGCTCTTATCATGAAAGGTACACAACATCACAGATGTTAGTTTCAAGCTCAAGCAGCTTTTATCCTTGTTTTTAGGCAACTGAATCGACTATGAACAAATTTAGAATATACAGTGTTTACAAATAAGTTTCAAGATCGGATTACGATTCATTTGTATTAAAATATAATCAAGGTCTTTATGTTTAACATGGGTATAATAGATAAAGTACAAAGAAACCACGAAATATAAATTATGTTAAAATAAAGATTGTTTATTACAACTGAGTCAATAAATTGTTTAACCAATTGTTGGCTTATAGAGCATCTACTGTAACATTTTTGTCATCATCCTGTCATAAATTGGTTCGACGTACAACATATGTACACATGTCTAATAGATAAAAACATAGCAACCTTCTCCTCTATTCGGTAATATCTATATTTTTATATGCTTTTCTATATATATTAACGGAAATTTTTTTGTGAAATGGTCTCATGAGTTAATTTTGTGAAACAAATATCTTATTTGAGTTCCCTATGAAAAATACTACTTTTTATGCCAAAATATTATTTTTTATTAAAAATATGAGCTTTTTTGACCGGTAACAAGAATAAATATTTGTGACACCGTCTCACAAAAGAGATGTTTATATATTAATTAGCAGCATTTCTCGCTCTATGGTTTTGTTTTGTACAAACTTATTATAAAGTCGTGCTAAAACAAATAGAAACACAAAAAAAATTACCCCATCAACTGTTATTTGCTAATAATTTAACTTGCCGACGGAAACAAGAGAACCAACAACCAAGAAAATGTTGCTAACTTATAACATTTGAATGAAACTGTTTTAAACTTCTATTATTATCCCAATAAAACTTAATTTATTCATTCCCTAAAGTCTAATATTTTCCCGACATCTAAGTACCGTTTAGTTCGTGGTATGAGACAAATAATATGAAAATAATTAATATTTTTTAATAATAAAATATATAAAAATGATAGTTAATATAATGTTTGATTTGATTGATTAATTTGAATAAATTTGAGATAATGTGATATTATCGTTTTTCTTTTTGAAAATATTTATAATATTATTTATTAAAGGTAATATTGTAATTTCAATTCAATGATTTGATTGATGTGAGATAAATGATTGATTATTTGATTGATGTAAGATAAATGATATTATAGATTTTAACAAAAAAGATAATCCCATGTTAAAATTTTAAAGCATAAAGTTTATAGAATAGGTCTTTTGTGAGACAGTCTCTCGAATCTTTATCTGTGAGACGGGTAAACCCTACCGATATTCACAATAAAAAGAAATACTCTTAGCATAAAAAGTAATATTTTTTCATAGATGAACCAAATAAGAAATCTGTCTCACAAAATACGATTCATGAGACAGTCTCGTACCAATTTTTGCCAAGTTATGAATGATTGATTATACATGAATGTGTATTCATAATTACATATTATTTTCCAATATAAATATTATATTTTATTATTTTTCTTTTAAATATTCAGAATTATCCAGCTAACACTAAAGAATTAAACATAATTCAATTAAAAAAAATCCATCGAAAGTTTGATTTTATTTAATCAAATTTTCTTGAAAATAATTCAAATAATAATTTCATTAAGGAATTAAATAAAACATAATTTGATAACTGGATCCGGTTTACAGATCTTAAGATTCTGTATAATTAGCGAAATCACTGAATTAAAGAAATCAGAGGAAAAAGATTCAAGAATCCAGCCTGTGTTCCAACGGTCGGTTCCCACAGAGCCCCACAAAAGTCGACCGTTTAGGCTTCTTTTCACCCTCTCCACGCTCTCGTCTCCTCTTTGGTAGAGAAACACGAAGTTCCTTTAGCATAGTAAACGCCTCCTTTCTCTACGGTTTCTCCGAAAAATAGAAAAGAAGAAAAGGGTCGTTGCTATATTATTTGTCCGAATCGAATGGGTTGTTTTCTTGGATGCTTTGGGGATGCAAAAGAAGGAAAGAACAAGAAACAGAAGACTCGTCCAGCGAGTCCGAAAGGACAGGTGAAGACTCTTTTGTTAGTTCGATTAGATTTTTGCTTGTTCAATTGAGATGGAAAATTTGTGAAGAAGAGCTGTGAAGTTCTCGATTGTGTCTGTGTTTTCTTGGTTTTGTGCCTGTTGATTGTATGCATTGAGGTGTTGATTCTTTGAAATATGAACCTAATTGCTTGAACCATGGAAACGAGCTTGAACGATAAGTTTTGTTCTCTCTTTGGTGAAAAGTTGTTTTGTTGGAATTTTGAGAGATATTTTGTGTTACTTTTGAAAAAATAAAATGCTCTTGATTTTGGTACTTTGGTTAATCCAAGAATTGGCCCTTCATTGATGAATGAGGTTTATTTGGTTGTTGTTCGTGTTGGTGATACAATTCTTTCCTTTCTTTCATTGATGTTAGAATGATTCTGGTTTTGGCTTCAAAATTTGAGTTTTGTTGACTAGGTTCTGTTTTTGGCTTCAAAATCAGAGTTTTGTTGACTAAATGAGATGCTAAGTTCTTGCAGAAGAGAAACCAAGTTGAGAACAATCGACAGCAAAGTACATTAGTGGATCAGAGCCTCCTAGAGACACAACCTACCAACTTGGTTTCAGAATTACAGTGAGTCTTCGATTGGTTTTTTCAATTGTCGAATCATACAGCTATCTTACCCATTGATCATAGGACGGATAGATTTCGGATTTTTTGCTGTTAAGATGATATATTGTTGCCTTCCTTTATTTCTTATTATGGTTTAACCCTCTTCAGTTAATTTCTTTCATTACGTTGAAAATCATATGAGAGATGGATGCAGGGACTTGAGTTAAAGCTAGTTAGTGATTTGGAGGAAAGATCATATTATTGATAAATTTTACAGTAAATTTAGCTTTTGTTGATTTATCTGGATTCTGAGTGTAGAAATAAAACAAAGCAAGAGGAGAGATTGAGCCCAAGCCCAAAGAAAAGAGTTACGTTTAACTCAAATATCACTACACACGATCACGTTTCAGTCTTTGAGAGCACCGATTCTCTGCCTGGGTGTGATATTAGTGTGCAGAAAGAAAAGGAAAAGGATCTTAAAGCTTTGAATCCAGGCTCTGAAGATGGTAATTCAATCACCTTGAGTGTTGGATCATACCCTTCAAATCATAGATACCATAACGCCATAGAGAGTGACGATGAACCAGAAGACTACGGTGATGGTGAGGACTTATATGATTTGGATGACCTCGAAGATGAAGAAGGTTTCAATGACTGTAATGAATATGATGCTTATAGTGTGATGAATTGTCAAGACGTATGGTCAGAATCGATTGTGATCTCATCTGCAGAGTCGAGAGTAGAAAACCATTCCGCAAATTCGAACGACTATGAAGTAGAGAGTCATATGTTGGAGACTTTGCAATCTAGTGAGGAAACTGAAGCGTTTAGACCCAAAACTAATGCCAGAGATAGAAGAGATTATGTCAGTTCCGTGCTGAACCCTGTACAGAATATTACTCAGTGGAAAACTATAAAATCGAACGGAACGCCGTGCTTATTGAAGCCAGAAAAGGAGAACTTGATGTCTTACTCAGAAAAGGCGTTTAAGCAACTATCTCCAAGTGTCAGGACAAAATCTGATGAATCAAAGAAATCAAATCAAAAAATGGCAGTAGATGCAAGTTTATCGAATTGGTTGGTTTCTCCTGAATTTACATCTTCCAAGAATAATTTTTCCAGTCAACCTGAATCCGTTACATCAGGGAATACCATTTCGAAAGAGGCTCATTCTGTGAGGAGCTTCGAAGATAGGCCTATTTTAGGTGCGTTGACAGTTGAAGAACTGAAACAGATTTCAGTGTCTTCCTCCCCAAAGAAAACGTCACCTATTCGAAACCCTGATGAGATGCCAATTATTGGCAGTGTCGGGACTTACTGGAATCACTCCGGTTCAAATAAGAAGTTTGGTTCGACCTCGTCATATAAAGGCATACCCAACACAACCAGCAAATACAGAGAGGTATTCAAAGTTCAAGAATTGAGAATCACATTTATCTTAAATCATTTTATTTTGGTACTAAGAATTTGTCTGTAAAATGCAGGACAAGATAGTTCGTTTGCAATCGACTCCATTCGAGACAAGGTTGGAGAGAGCTCTGAATCAAGGTTCTACTGGAGCTTAATTACATTATATGGTCCTTGGAGAAGCTTTTGAGATGTTTGAGTTATTTCTTTGCATATATTGTAAATTCTTGAGTAATTTGTGGATGTTTTTCCATTTGTTAGTTGTGTGCTTTGTTTTGCATGTATGCATACATGCTGTTGATGATTGAATTGGTTGTTCACTTGCTTATTATATTATATGTATTTATATATTGAAGCATCTGTTGTACTATTCTGGGGTGATTGTTTTACTGATTTATGTGAAATATAGGTTTCTTAGCCAAAACATCGACAGATATGAGAATTTAAGGGGTTGACTTCTCATTTTATAGTCTTTCAATCATTTATCTTTCACTTGCATATTGATGTGAGACTATGCAAATTGTCTTTCAATGTTTGAGTTCCCACAAACTAGCTGAACACGAGTCACATAAACAGCATGAGCTCGATTTCGAGCTAGCAAGCCTACGAACAGAATATCCTTAATTTTGAGCTAGACTCGATAATCTTAACGAACGATCTTGAACGAGATTTTTATCGAGTCGAGCTCCTAATAGCTCGCAAAAGGATTTAAATTTTGAAATATGGAATTCTAACTACATGAATATTGAATATGTCACTTGTACAATATTTTTTCTTTCCAATAAATTCAAAATTACATCAAAATATATCAAAACACACTAAAAAGTCATAAAATAATAATATAGTTGTCTATCATATTATTTCTTTGACTATATTTTTCCTCTTCTAATATATCGAAAATACATTAAAAAAAATTAAAAGTCACAAAACATAGCTTATTTAGTTTTGACATGAACATCCCGAAATTATAGAATAAACATGATATTTATTATATAAAAAATTTTAAGCCACGTGGACTGCTCACTCAACAAATCATGGCTACAAAAAGAGACGAACCTTTCAAAATAGAAAAAAAGCCCGAGCAAGAAAAAAATGGAGAGAAAATGAAACTAAGAAAGGAAGAAAATGCTATGAAAAGTAAAAATTTATGGTAAAAAGTAAAAATCTCAAACTCTCAAAATTATCAAACTACACACTTTATAATATTTTTCTCTCAACTCAATTGTGAATTTATTCACAAATGGTGAGGCTATTTATAGAATTTCTTTACAAATAATCCAAAAATAAATTCATCATTACCTACATCATCATACACTAATTTTCAATATTTACAACTCTTATTTTCAACATTCAAATATTTAACATTCAAATATTCAACACACATGTTTTAAATATTAATTTTCAACACTCTCCCTTGTGATGATGATTATAATGATTGTCTTCATTACGTGTTTTTATACTGCCTCGTTAAAAACCTTACTAGGAAAAACCCATTGGGATAAAAACCATAGTAAGGAAAAAAGAGTGCAGTCACGTAAACTCCCCCTCATGTTGACACGAACAATTCTTCACAAATTTCGTTGATTGCACATCCCAATATTATATATGTGCTTTCTGAATATTATCGTAGGAAGTGCCTTTGTGAAGAGATCTGATGAGTTTTCACTTGATTGAATGTGACGAACATCAATATATTTATTCTTCTCAAGCTCCTTGGTGAATGCGAAGAACTTAGGAGGAATATGTTTAGTTCTATCGCTTTTTATGTATCTTTCTTTCATTTGAGCAACACATGCAGCATTATCTTCATACAGTATCACAGGCTTCTCGTCAAATGATCATCCGCATGAGATTTGGATATGTTGGGTCATTGATTTTAACCACACACATTCACGGCTTGCTTCATGTAGTGCAATAATCTCGGCATGATTTGAGAAGTTGTTACGAGCGTTTGTTTCTGTGAACGCAAGAAATTGCAGTGCCTTCACGAGTAAATACATATCCAGTTTGAGAACGTGCTTTGTGTGGATCAGATAAGTATCCAGCATCAGCATAACCAATTATACTTGGATTAGCATATTTTGAATACAAAAGTCCCAAGTCTATCGTTTCTCGTAGATAACGGAATATATGTTTAATTCCATTCCAGTGTCTCTTTGTTGGATATGTGCTAAATCTTGCCAATAAATTTACGGCAAAAGATATACCAGGCCTTGTACAATTTGTAAGATACATAAGAACACCGATAGCACTTAGATATGGTACTTCTGGACCAAGAATATTTTCACCATCTTCACATGGACGGAATGGATCCTTTTCTATGTTTAATGATCTAACAACCATTGGAGTACTTAAAGGATTTGATTTATCCATATTAAAACGTTTAAGGATCTTTTCTGTATAATTTGTCTGAGAACAAACATTCCACATTTTTTTGTTCAATTTGTAAACCCAGATAATACTTGGTTTTTCCAAGATCCTTCATTTCAAATTCTTCCTTTAAGTATGACACAACTTCTTGAATTTCCTTATTCGTTCCAATGATGTTTAAATCATCAACTATACAGCAATAATTACGCATCCGGATGTTGTTTTCTTAATGAAAAAACAAGGGCATATTGAATTATTTACATATCCCTTTTTCATCAAGTGATCACTTAGCCGATTATACCACATTCGGCCAAGCTAATCAAATACCGAAACGTAATTGCATCCATCACGGGAGAATACGTTTCTTCATAATCAATTCCAGGCCTTTGAGAAAAACCTTGTGCAACAAGTCGACCTCTATATCTTACAATTTTATTTTTTTCATTTCGATTTTGAATAAAAACCCATTTGTATCCAACAGGTTTTACACCTTCAGGTGTAAGGACTATAGGTCCAAAAACATTACGTTTATTTAGCGAATCCAATTCAACCTGGATGGCATTTTTCCATTTTATCCAATCATGCCGATTTTTACATTCACCAAAAGATTTTGGTTCATGATCTTCATTATCATTTATGATGTCAATTGCCACATTATAAGAAAATATATCATCAATTTCTTCTATATCTTTTCGGTTCCATATTTTTTCAGTATTAATATAATTGATAGAGATTTCACGATTATCGTTAGTTTGTGGTTCTGACAGAACATTTTCTTCATCATGTGTTTCTTCATAAACATTATTCTCTATTTTATGATCATCATGTGTTTCTTCAGGAACATCATTCTTTATTTTGTGATCATCGTGTTTCTCTATAAATTTTCTTTTTCGAGGATTTTTATCCTTGGAACCGACTGGCCTTCCACGCTTCAGGCGTTTAATGACATCATGAGTATCTTCAATTTGTTTATTCGGAATTTCAATTCGAACAGGGGCATTTGCAGCATGTATATATGATTTAGTCACCCCTTTTGTGTCTGCAAATGCATCTGGTATTTGATTTGCTATTCTTTGCAAGTACACAATTTGTTGTACATCTTTTTTACATTGTTTTGTTCTTGGATCCAGATGTAACAATGATGATACATACCATGTAATTTCCTTTTCGGTATGTTTCTGTTCTGCCCCTAATATTGGGAATATTTCCTCATTAAAATGACAATCAGCAAAACGTGCTGTGAACACGTCGCTTGTCTGAGGTTCAAGATATCGAATGATTGATGGACTATCATAACCGATATAAATTCCAATCTTTCTTTGAGGTCCCATTTTCTTTCGTTGCGGTGGTGCAATAGGCACATACACCATACATCCAAAAATTCTCAGATGAGAAATGTCTGGTTCTTTACCAAATGCAAGCTGCAACGGGGAGTATTTATGATATGCACTTGGCTTGATGCCAATTAATGAAGCAGCATGTAAAATTGCATGTCCCCATATAGAAATAGGGAGCTTTGTTTTCATAATCATTGGTCTAGCAATCATTTGTAGACGTTTAATCAATGATTCAGCCAATCCATTCTGTGTATGTACATGAGCAACAGGATGCTTAACAATGATTCTCATAGACATACAATAATCATTGAAAGTCTGGGAAGTAAATTCACCAGCATTATCAAGTCTAATTTTCTTGATTGCATAATCGAAAAATTGATTCTTCAATTTTATTATTTGAGCAAGTAATCTTGCAAATGCAACATTTCGAGTTGACAATAAACATACATGTGACCATCTGCTAGATGCATCAATCAATACAATAAAGTATCTAAATGGTCCACATGGTGGAAGAATTGGTCCACAAATATCACCTTGAATACGTTCAAGAAACATTGGTGATTCAGTTTGGACTTTGGCTGGTGATGGTCTTATAATAAGTTTTCCAAGAGAACATGCTTTACATTGAAACTTATTATTCTGAAAGATCTTCTGGTCTTTCAGTGGATGACCATGTGTATTTTCTATATTTCTTCGCATCATTGTTGAATCAGGATGTCCCAATTGATCATGCCAATTTGTTAATATTGAAGAATTATCAACTACCATGTTTGATTCAGTGGGACTTATATGTGTATAATGCAATCCAGTAGGGAGCATTGGTAGTTTTTCAATCACATATTTCTTTCCTGATTTATATGTGATAAGACACATATATTTCTCATTCCCTTCATTCATTGTTTGAGTATCATACCCATGGGAATATATATCATTAAAACTCAACAAATTTCTTTTCGATTGTGGTGAATATAAAGCATCATTGATAAAAAATTTTGTACCATTAGGTATCAAAAATTGTGTTTTACCACATCCTTTAATCAAGTCTACATGACCTGATATTGTATTCACCATTGTTTTTGTTGGTTTTAGTTCCAAGAAATATCTTTTATCTCGGAGGATAGTGTGCGTTGTACCACTATCGGGTATGCAAACTTCAGCTTTGTTCATAGCATTTTCCATGTTTGAACTTCAAAAAAAATATGCAATGAAATAAAATTACTGACAATATATTTATAAAAATAAAATACAATATAATATATATGTAAAAATATAGCACATGATAAAACATTATCATACGGGTACATGGAAAAATTACGATGCATTTTATTAGTTAATGAATATTGTAATACAAAGTAATGGATAAACAACATGTACAAGCATTCGTAAAAATAAAGAAAACACACGAGGAGGATATTCTCCAATAAATACAAGACTCGTGAGTATGATAACCAAAATAATTAAAAATATCTTTGAGAAAGCCATCTTCTTCGAAAATTTGATGAAGAATAATTTTTAGAGAAGAAGTGAAAGTTGGAGTGATTGAATGTGTTTGTGAGATCATATTTATAGGACAAAAACTAGCCGTTTTGTTACCGTTTATGACCGTTGGTGTACAAAAAAATAAATGTATGCATTTGTATAATTTTATGGTAATAATATGATGTATATAATATTAGTCATGTTTAAATAATTATGTATATCATATCACATTATTATAATGCGGTATCACAAGTTATTTTGTTTAAAAACCTTATAGGCTTTTATACTTGTCGTATCCCTTACCGTGAGTGTGGGATATCGTCTTAACATCATCTCAGGATTTATAACAAGTTTTTAAAAAATTTATTTTTATTATTTCTAAATACATTATATTATATATTAAATAGATACACAATAAATAAATAAACAGTAAAATAAATATTATTACTTTTGTTACCTTTTTCTTCTGTTTTGGAGCTTGGAAAAATATGGAGGATCTTTAGAGCTTCGTGCAGATAACCTGTTATGAAAAAGTAAAAATTTATGGTAAAAAGTAAAAATCTCAAACTCTCAAAATTATCAAACTATACACTTTATAATATTTTTTTCTCAACTCAATTGTAAATTTCTTCGCAAATGGTGAGGCTATTTATAGAATTTCTTTACAAATAATCCAAAAATAAATTCATCATTACCTACATCATCACACACTAATTTTCAATATTTACAACTCTTATTTTCAACATTCAAATATTCAACACACATTTTTAAATATTAATTTTCAACAAAAAATTTATTATCTTCTGAAAAATTTCAATAAATCACTAAATACTCTTTTTATGACTAAAACAAATATGGTATAGGAAGTGAAGCAAAAAGGACCAAGAATGAGAAAATCAAACCGATATATCCCAAAAAATCAACAAAATCTTGTTACAAGTTAGTTAATATACGTACGTCTTTCATATAGTTACATACCGATTTAAAGTTGACTTGAATATGAAAGTTGTATCTCTTGTTGAATAGAAGATGTATGTATTGACTGTAGCCCAAAAATATTGCCGGAAATAATACTCTTGGGCTACCGGAATACCACGGTTTACCATAACACAATGTTTAAATATGCTACAAATCGTTCGGGAATTGGGAAAACTCATCAACATAAAATTTGTGTATCTCACCAAAATACATACTCTGGAAAAGCTTGGATCGATGAACTTCTGGCCGCCATCGATTTCTGCATTGATATCCGATCATTTGGTCAACTTTAAGATTTTTTTTTTGAAATTTATATTTATTATAATTAATTTTCTAAGTTTGAACCGAAATTACCTAAACTAAAATATATACAAAAATGAATATAATATGATCAATCCTCGAATTATGGTTCTAATATATGAAGTATCAACCCTATTGTATTTTTAGGAATTCATTTAATTTCTGGATTATCAACCAAGATCTAACAGTAAGTTATAATGCGAGAATATTGCAACAATTTCTTTTATTAAAGCTCGTCTGGCATTTGTCCTGAAAATTTTTAATACGTCCAAGGTTGTATCATTTATTATTGTCAAATTTTACTTATCATCATAGCATTTATCATATTGAATTCATCTTCAACCATATTCATTTCTGACTCATTTATTTACTGATTACCTGGAATGAAATGTACTCAATGATGCTTTGGACAATGGACTCCGGTCTAAAAATTGAGTCCACTGGACAACGCGACTTTAACCTAAAAAGTGATTTTAATGAACAACGGGATAAAACAATAGTATATGGTTTATCTGAACAAAGAGCACTGAATATTTAGGTTTGGAAAATGATTCACTCTAGCTCGTAATACAATCTTATGATCTGATATGTGGGGAAAAGTGTTGCGTCAAATAATTTGGGGTGAACCACCTCTTTAGCTCACGATATTCATCTCTGCAAACCTCACCGTCAATATTCATTATTCTCAACATTTGTGTTGGAAAAATTCATGTTCGCAATCTTGATTTTGATGTTAACAAAACTTGTTATTTTATTTCTAATGATCTTACCTAAGTGCACAGAAACTGAAATTGATTAGGACTCGAACTGATCAGTTATCGAGCCAAAACTGAAGTTATCGAAGAATGCAAACTGAAAGTACCAACTGATTAATCAAACTGAACCAGTTCAACCGATGAATAGTAAACCAGTTCAACTGATTGTCCAGCAGATAGGTGGTTCAGCAGAAGACCTTCAGAAGCCCGGCCAGCTGATGAAGAGTTCAACTGATGAGAAGCCCAGCAGACCAGTTCAACTGAAAGAGTGAAATCAGTTCAACTTACGAGTCAACTGATTTCACCAGCCCAACTGAAGATCAATTCAGAGCATCAGTTAGAATCAATCAGTTGCAGAACACGACAAGCTTATTCAATGGGATCCAGCTGTGCACAAAGGTACAAAAGCAATTGTCCAGTCAAAGGACAATAATAAACGTTGCATCAATGTTTAAAGCCCAAAAGTTCCAGAATGGCTATCGGAAAGTACAGACATATTTCGAGGAACGGATTCAAAATGCAACATATACAATAATTGAGTCTCACTGTACGATCAAGCTTAGCGCCTATAAATAAAAAATGAAAATCAGTGCAAGATAACAACGAGATGTGAAAAATAAGATAGAAAAGAAAGGGCACACTTATTTCCTATCAGCTTACAAAGAAGCAATCAGCCAAGTCGATGGAACACTCCAAAGTTATATCAGCTTAGTGTAGAAGCTTGTTTCCCTCAGTGTGTGAGAAAACCTTTCGTGTTGTTTTCAGATATCAGTTCTCTCACACACACACCACCACCACTCAAATAGTGTCTTGCACAAATACGTAAAACTTTTGTATGTAGTCTTTGACACATAGACGTTAAACAAGTGTGGCTGGAAGGTGATGCCTTCAGTCTAGACTAGGAGTTTAGTTATGCAGTGGATAAGTCCTTAGCTGGGTGGGTTTGTACAAGATGTTGTATAAATCAAAGTCTTCTATTGGATTCTACCCGAGATGGTAGAAGGGGTGGCGTAGGAGTAGTTGAAGTCTCCGAACATCCATAAGCATATCTTGTGTATTAACTGCTTAACTGTGTTTTAAACTGACTTGATCAGTTCAGCTGATATCAGTTCAGTTTTGTCCATAGCTGAACTGATAGAAGCCAGAACTCAGTCGGTCAATTTACACAAGTCATTAGATTTTAAAATCTTTCAGTTTTTCTTAACGAAGGACTACTTTGAGTGTTTCCCACTTGGTTTGAAACGAAACTCGATCTAATTTATCGGTGTATACATTATTATAACATGAATTATTTCAGCTCATTGAGAATATTGTGTTTTAAGCACCCTCGCAGGTGCCCGAATCGATCCATCAATTGGTATCAGAGCTAGCTGTTCTAAGAAGGACATTTGAAAACTGACTAAAATTATTTTAGTTTTAAATTATATTTAAAAGTACTTTATATTATTTTCAAAACTATTTGAAAATGTTTATCTAACGCTCATTGCAAAAGGTAGAGAGGATTGGCTCTGCGACTAACATTATAGCCACTTCTCTAGACTCCGAGCTTTTGGGCTTTAATCAGCCTACAGGGGTATGAGTCCTACTTGTTGGCTATTCAGAAAAACTGATCGAAAGACAAGGTTCCAGCTGCCAGCCTACAAGTTGAAGCTGATCAACAGACGAAGCCCAGCTATGTTGAGATTTTGGATGATTAAAGTGGAACTCAATCATCACCAGTATATCGCTGCTTAACTGCCATATCAGATCAAGTAGATGATCAATGCGGTTCAACATCAGCTGAGTCCAGTTTGAGTCAGCCCGATCAGTTTGGCAACACAGAGATCATGTCCAAGGCAGCTAGTTGTTTGTCTAGCAAAGAGACTCAATATCATTGCAGCAATTCAAGTGTTCAAGGCAACCAGTTGTTGATATATTAAGTTCTGTCATGCATCAACTAATTGATATTTGATGTTTAAAATATGCTATTGTAATAGCAATTTTCCCTTATAACTAGCATATTGTAGTAGCAAATTTTTCTTATAAATGATTGTGTACTTAAATGTATAATAAAAAAGAGATCTATTTGATTAAATAAACATCATGTTTATCCAATTATGTTTCTATGTGATTGAACTAATACCTCCAGATTTCTTGTCTAAACTGCTTGAATGATTAAAGCTACTAAATTTTGGCGTATATAATTATTTTTAAAGAGGAGTTTTTAATTCAATTAGTGAGGGGGAGTTCTCTGTCCCTCAAACAGAAAAATATTTTTAAAACTCGTTTTTATTTCAGTTAAGTGAGGGGGAGTTTTTAACTATTCTTATAAGTGCTATCCCTCGAACTGAAAATTTTCTTTTACTTTTAAATGTTTTTTATTCACACAAAGGGGGAGAATCAATTTTAAATTTTAAAGTTTTAAAGCTTAAAAATTTAAAAATCGTTTTAATTGCTCAAGTTCTGTGATCATCAAAAAGGGAGAGATTGTTGGAACATTTCATGTTCGCAATCTTGATTTTGATGTTAAAAAAACTTGTTATTTTGTTTCTAATGATATTATCTAAGTGCGCAGAAACTGAAACTGATCAGGACTCGAACTGATCAGTTATCGAGCCAAAACTAAAGCTATTGAAGAATGCAAACTGAAAGTACCAATTGATTAATCGAACTGAACCAGTTCAACTGATGAATGGTAAACCAGTTCAACTGATTTTCGAGCTGATAGGTGGTTCAGCAAAAGACCTTCAGAAGCCCGGTCAGCTGATAAAAAGTTCAACTGATGAGAAGCTCAGCTGACCAGTTCAACTGAAAGAGTGGAATCAGTTCAACTAACGAGTCAACTGATTTCACCAGCCCAACTAAAGATCAGTTCAGATGACCAGTTCAGAGCATCAGTTAGAACCAATCGGTTGCAGAACACGACAAGCTTATTCAATGGGATCCAGGTGTGCACAAAGGTACAAAAGCAATTGTCCAGTCAAAGGACAATAATAGACTGTTGGAAACTTAATTTCGGTTGTTTGACAACCTAAGTGATTAATTTATTGGATTAACTGATCAAGTAGTTTAAAGTAACTGAACTACATAAATCAACTGACAGTTGCCTAACTGAAGATTAATGTGCAGTTTATCGAAGGCAACTGAAACCAGCTGAACTGAACTTACGAAGACAACTGATTGATCAGTTGAAAACTGATCAATTGATATATTCAGTTGTGAGCTTATCAGCTGATCATTCAGATGTACACGTCATCAGTTGAAAAGGACATTCAACCCGACGACAGTACAAAGCAGACTGCAACTCGTAGTGGAACGCCACATTTCAGAGCTTACAGTGTATGAATGTCAGAAGAATATTGACGTGGCAATCAAAGGATATAATGATTCAAATTATATTTAATGTTACCGTTTAAGAGAAGCCAATAAAAAGGTGAGAAGATCAGTTGATCAAGCAACCAATCGATCTATCTATTCTCAAACTTGGCGTTACCCTGCTGAATTTATAGCTCTTACTCAAGAATCAAAAGCTCACACTTATCTGATTTACTTGTAGCATTTGAGGCTACCTTTCGAGCTTACTAGCACAAACCGTTTTGTTATTTATTTGATCTTAACTAGATCAATTGTGCTAAGTCCAGTCCAAGAACTGTGAGATATTTAGTAAACTAAGAGTTTCAGTTTTGGCAGTGTTAAGTCCAAACTGAAGTGGGTCTGTACAAGTTTTGTATCGATCAAAGTCTTTTAGTGCATATCATATTTTTGTGATAGAAGGTGTGACGTAGGAGTTATTTCAAATCTCCGAACATCCATAAATCTCTGTGTATTATTACTTCAGTTATTTATTCTATCTTTCAGTCAGTTTATTTCCGCAACTGTTATCAGTTAAACTTATTTTCATTGACTGACAAGATTCCTAGTTTCAGTTTGTCACAGAACTGACACTTCATTCGAAAAGATTCAAAAATCGCAAGTGTTTATTCAACCCCCTTCTAAACACTTCTCAACCAATCAACCGATCCTATCAAGTGGTATCAGAGCAGTTGAATCTTGTCTCAACATATTCTTATTTACAAACTGATCAACATGTCTTCAGTCAATAAAATACCGATGTTTTACAGAGAAGATTTTGACGACTGGAAAATCAGAATGCAGGCTCATTTAGCTGCACAAGATGACTACATGTGGTATGTCATCACTGATGGTCCCATGAAGATCCTAAAAGCAAATACAACAGTTGTCATTACTGATGGGGCACCTCATCGCATAGAAAAGCCCAGAGAGGAATGGAAAACTGAGGATAAAAGGAAAGCAAAACTAGATAATGTGACTATATATAAAACGCTGGATAAAGTCACTTTCAGCAAAATCAAGATGTGCAAAACTGGCAAAGATATATGGGAGAAACTGATCCAGCTATGTGAAGGAAACGAGCAAACAAAAGAAAACAAGCTATCAGTTGATGTTCAAAAATTTGATAACATCAAGATGAAGGCTGGAGAATCCATGCACGAATATGATGAGAGGATCAGTAGGATTATCAATAAGCTGAATGCACTTGGAAAAGTGTACTCGAACAAAGAAGTGTCACTGAAGGTGGTCAGAGGTCTTCCCAAAGAATGGGATGTCAAGACCATGGCAATGAGAGAGTCAAAGGACCTTAACAAGGTCGAACTTCATGACTTGTTTACTGATCTAAAGGCTTACGAGTTTGAACTACAAACTAGAGAAGAAGAATCTTCTACACCTGCTGCCACAACTGCTTTAACTGCTATCAGACTGGAACCAACTGGTTCAACTGGCAAATCTGCTGATCAACTGAGCAATGATGCTATGTCATTGTTTGTCAAGAAGTTTGGAAGGTTTATGATGAGGAATAAAGGAAACTTGCAGAAGCAATATCAGAAAAATCAATCCAAAGAAGAATCCTATGCTTGCTACAATTGTGGCAAATCTGGTCATTTCATTGCAGACTGTCCTAAGCCAAAGAAGGACAGTCGAGGATCAACTGAAAAGGGAAAGAAGCCCTATGAGCACAGAAGAAGGACCAAGGATGACAAGAATTCATTCAAAAAGAAACATGAAGTACTTTTGGCTGAAGAGAGCAAATCTAAGTGGGCAGAAACTGACAGTGACGAGTCAGAACCAGAAAGCCCAATCAGTTCAAGTGAAGATGAAGAGGAAGTCAAGTGCTTAATGGCAGATGATGTTGAACTGGAGTCAGCAAGTGAACATGTATTTGACCTCAGCTCTACTGATTTCACTCGTGAGGAACTCATTACCACATTGCATGAAATGGTAAATGAGTATCACAAACTTGCTCGATCATTTAAGAAGGTTAAAACTGAGCAAACTGATCTCAATGACAACAAAACAGAAACTGATGAGTCAGTTGAACTGTTGAGTCTAAAAAGGGAGATTGCACAACAAAAAGCTGAAATGATCGAAAACCAAGCTTTGATATGTCAGTTAAAAACAGAAATTTCAAAACATACTGAACTAATTCAAGCTTGGAACAAGTATTCAGTTGCATTGACTGAAATGAAGAAATCACAAAAAGCAGTTGATGATAAAACTGGTTTAGGCTTGAACAATCATGTTGAAAATTCTGCAAGTGATACACAACCAAGGTTGAATGAAAACAAAGGAAAGTACATTACCTTTGTAAAATCAACCATGGTAAATGAATTCTCAGAACATAGTAGACCAGCTGTTGAATTGACTGAAAGTAAGAACAAAGGCAAACGGTATGGAATTGGATATAGCTATGAGAGTTCAACTGATACAAGAAACTGGTCACCTAAACGATTCAATTACAAAAATCAGTACTCAAGGAATGGCTATTACAATTACTACAACTATAAGCCAAATCAGAAACGATATCAAAAGAATAGTTAGTTGAAAAAGGATACAAATCATACTGTTTCATCCTCACATCACACACATTTTGCCAAGAATTCGAGAAAAACCATTTGGAACACAGCAACTGGGAAGTCAGTTAGACTGGTCCAAGTCTGATTTCCTAAAGGACTAATCAGTTTAGGACCCAAATGAATATGGGTACCAAAATTATATATACTGTGTGATTGCAGGTAACAGGTAAAAAAAAAGAAACAACTTGGTATCTAGACAGTGGCTGTTCGCGACATATGACAGGAGATGCAAATTTGCTATCTCAACTGATCAAATATACTTGACCAAACATCAGTTTTGGAGACAACTCCAAAAGTAAAACTGCGGGTAAGGGTAAGCTTATACATGGTAACTTTACAATTAAAAATGTTTTGCTAGTTGAGAATTTGAAGTATAACTTGATAACCATCAGTCAGTTATGCGACAATAATTTCTCAGTTAAGTTTGACAGACACACTTGTTCAGTTAGAGACTCAACTGATGAGGTCATCCTAACTGGAAATAGTTGTGGAAATACTTACAAAGTCTGTTGGACTGAACAACCTTATGCACTAGTTTGTTTCATTGCTTCCAAATCTTCTAAAAACTGGTTGTGGCATAAGAGGTTGAACCATTTAAACTTTAAATCTATTGCCTATCTGAGTAACCATGATCTTGTAACTGGTTTACCCAAAATAGATTTTTCAAAAGATAAATTTTGTTCAGCATGTCAGTTTGGTAAACAAGTAAGATCTTCATTCAAAAACAGAGGTTGTAAATCATCTTCCCGATGCCTAGAACTGTTACATATGGATCTTTTTGGTCCAATGCCAGTCATGAGTATAGGGGGAATGAAATACACCCTAGTAGTTGTGGATGACTTTTCAAGGCTTACTTGGTATATTTTTCTCAAATCCAAAGACCAAATTGTTGCACAACTGATTAAGCTCTTCAAAAGACTTTCAAATGAAAAATCTGTTGGGATTGATCGAATAAGGTCGGACAGAGGGACTGAATTCATCAATCAAAATCTTTCAACTTTTTTAGAAAATACTGGAATCAAGCATGAGCTCTCAGCAGCTAGCACACCTCAGCAAAATGGTGTAGCTGAGAGAAGAAATCGGACCCTTAAAGAAACTGCTAGAACAATGCTTGCTGATTCTAGTATTTATCAAAGGTTTTGGGCTGAAGCAGTAAACACTGCATGTTATACTCAGAACAGATCAATGATTAATAAGAATCATGTGAAAACACCATATGAGATCTGGCATGGAAGAAAAAGTGTGGTTTCTTATTTCAAGATATTTGGCTTCAGATGTTTTATTCTTGATAATGGTAAAGATCATTTAAAAGCCTTTGATGCTAAATCTGCAGAGAGAATATTTCTTGGATATTCTTCAGTTAGCAAAGCATATAGAGTCTTTAATAAAAGTTCTTTAAATGTTGAAGAATCCATTCATGTTGTTTTTGATGAAACTATACTAACTGATAAGCCAACCGATCCAGTTGAGCTAGTTGATCGATTTACAGAGATCAGTTTGGAGGATGAAAATGAAGAAGAAAATAATATCAATACAAATATCCTTCAAACACCTGAACCAGAAATTTTAGATCAATCAGCTGAACATGAACCTGCTCCTGATAATCAGTGGGTAGAGCAAACAGATGATATTCAGTTACCAACTGATACAGCTCCAACTGAAACTGAAAACATTCAGTTGCCAACAGAAGCAGTTGCTGATATGGAAGCAACAAATAATGAGCTCATATGAAAGAAATCACATCCTCCAGAATTGGTGATAGGTAATCCATCTGACCCGGTAAGAACAAGAAATGGAATGCTTAATTTGTTCATTCATTCTGCTTTTGTCTTACAACTGGAACCAAAGAAAACTGATGAAGCTCTTGCTGATCCTAACTGGATAAATTCAATGCAAGAGGAGCTAAATCAGTTTACCCATAACAATATCTGGAACTTAGTTCCAAGACTAGTTTGCAAAATAATTATAGATACAAAATGGGTATTCAGAAATAAATTGAACGAAGATGATTCAGTTGCACGCAACAAAGCAAGACTTGTAGCTCAAGGATATAGGCAGGAAGAAGGAATTGACTATGATAAAACGTATGCACCAGTTGCAAGACTGGAAGCAATCAGAATGTTCCTTACCTATGCATCATTCAAGAACTTCAAAGTCTATCAAATGGATGTAAAAATTGCATTTCTTAATGGTCAGTTGCAAGAGAAAGTTTATGTTGAACAACCTCCAGGTTTTATCAATCACTATTTTCCTGATCATGTCTATCATTTGAACAAAGCTTTATATGGTCTTAACCAAGCTCCAAGAGCTTGGTATGAGACACTTTCAAAATTCTTAATTGATCATGATTTTACTATTAGATCAGTTGACAAAACTTTGTACAAATTTTCTAAGAATGATCATATTTTACTTGTGCAAATATATGTTTATGATATTATATTTGGGTCAACTAACCCCAAATTATGTGAGAAGTTTGCCAAGTTAATGCAGGACAAATTTGAGATGAGCATGATGGGTGAACTGACATTCTTTCTCGGACTGCAAGTAAAGCAACTGGACACTGGTATTTTTATCAGTTAGACCAAATACACGAAGGAATTGCTCAAGAAATTTGGCATGGAAACATGTTCGGCTGCAAGTACTCCCATGTGTTCATCAGTCAAACTGGACAATGATTAAGGGGGAATATCAGTTGAGACGACACTCTACAGAGGTTTAATAGGTTCATTATTATACCTAACTGCTAGTCGTCCTGATATTGTATTTGTTGTTTGCATGTGTGCTAG
This sequence comes from Primulina tabacum, assembly GCF_025594145.1. Classification (NCBI taxonomy): domain Eukaryota; kingdom Viridiplantae; phylum Streptophyta; class Magnoliopsida; order Lamiales; family Gesneriaceae; genus Primulina; species Primulina tabacum. Next base: position 2,630,513 of record NC_134566.1, read on the forward strand.
ATTTCAAGCAAATCCTAAGCAATCGCATTTTACAGTTTCCAAAAGAATTTTAAAATATCTAAAAGGCACTCAAAATGGGGGATTATGGCACGCTAAAGACTCTTCTTTCAATTTAGTTGGATATTCAGATGCAGATTATGCAGGATGTAAGCTAGATCGTAAAAGCACCAGTAGATCTTGTCAGTTTCTACGAGACAGACTGATCTCAAGGTTCAACAAGAAGCAAACATCCATAGCTACTTCTAAAATTGAAGCAGAACACCTTGCTGCAGGAAGCTGTTGTGCCCAACTACTCTAGATTCAGCAACAACTGAAAGATTATGGAATTGATGCTAAAGAATCTCCCATATTTTGTGATAATACAAGCACAATTGCAATAACTTATAATCTAGTTCTTCACTCAAGGACCAAGCACATAGATGTCAAGCATCACTTCATCAGAGATCATGCTCTGAAGTAAGCCATCAGACTGGAATACGTGTCAACTGAGCAACAAGCTGCTGACATCTTCACCAAACCATTGGCAGAGACTAAGTTTTCTTACTTTCGCTATATACTTGGTTTAATTGATTTATCTTAATTATATCAGTTTTATTGCTGCTTTGTCAATAGCTGTTCATTCAGTTTGTCATCTATTATTTAAATGTTTGTCAACTGATGTCAGTTAGTCATTTATCAGATATTTTATTTAGTTCGTTAACTGTTTGTCAAATGATGTCAGTTAGTCATTTATCAGTTCTTGTATTCAGTTTGTTAACTATTTATCAACTGATGAAAGTTAAGTATTGCAGAAAAACAAAGAGACAACATCAATGTTACAAATCAAGATTTTATTTGGAATAAAATCGATACCATACAACATCACTTAGTCCACTCCCTATGGCATCTTGCCATAACATCAACAAATTATTCAAGTCATGACTCCTAATATTCTTAAAGGCTTCGGCATTTTAAATTCTATGAAGCAAGTGTCGTTCCTTCAACAGCATCATGTGGATCAGCACATCATCCTTGATTAACTCGGATATATGATCGACGTGTGCACGCCTCTTAAGCTTCCTTGCAAGTGATCTCTGCTTAGCAGAAGCAGGGAACTCTCCATCATTGATTGATTGAATGTAGTGAGCGGTAGTCCAAACGGACATAACCTCTTTAAAGACGTATTCTTCAGCATCTCTTATAAATCTCTGAATACGTTGAGGTGTCCATGAAGGGTGAGGGACATGTGTGCTGCTTTGACAATCCATTGGAGTTCAGATGTCATTACCAAATGACAATGATCTTATTTATAGACAAGACTTGAAGAGACAGGAGGAAGACAAAGAGTCATCTGACCTTAACTAATTCAGACTGAGTTTCTCTTACCCTTACTTTTAATTATAAGTATTTATTGAGGGAGAATATTGATTTGAAAAGTTAACTGAGAAGACAATAGTCAGTTGGTCTTCAACTGAACTAACTATGTTTTCAACTAGTCATTCAGTTGCTGATCTAACTGATCTTCTCCGATAAGTTAACTACCAAATCGATTAATATTCTATATTAAATGATGTGACTGTTTGTCGAAACATTAATTGTTGTCTTTCAACGATCAGTATTTTGAAACGTGGACCTACATAATCCATGAATACTATACACACGTTTTTACCACACGTACACACGTTTTTAATTCAAATTTTCCTTGACTGACACGTGTCCAATAATTTGAACAGTCACTTACATCAGTACTATACCCTCTCCAATTCAGTTTTTCTCTCCTTACGCTTACTTCAAATTTACAGAGCAAAAACAAATTCAATCTTTCTTTTTTGCAGATTTCATTCAATCAAATGGCAAACCAGATCCCAGCTCATTTCAGGAACGCTATGGCGATCGACTTTAATTCAGTCTTGACTGTAAAAGACGAAGGAGTCAAGAATGTTTTTCTGAAATTGCAAGCAGCTGAAAAAATTTCTGGGATTATCCTCTCAAGAAATTTATCCTAAAGAGATTCAGGATCTCTATTCCAGCGGCTATGTCACTAAAGAAGGCAGTATCGCAACTACTGTATCTTGTCAGCTGCTGATCATTGACGAGGATTTCTTCTGCGACCTATTTCAACTGCCTGCTGACGGGCTAGTAAATGTTTCTGAAGTAAAAGCCTCGGATGTTGAAGAGATGCAAACTCTTCTCTCTGATGATGGTCACAAGATGAAAGTTTCCGATCCCAAGAAGGAACTGAAGCCAGAGGTGCAACTGCTGGCAGATATAGTAGCCAAAGGGCTTTTAGCAAAGGCTGGATCCTTTGCTGCACTCACTCTCGAGAAATTTCAGGCTATGACTGCTATCATGGCTGGTCGGAGAATGAACTGGAGGAACATTATCTTCAATATCCTGAAGAACATGTTTCAATCTTCCAAGCAATCAAAGGGTTTTGCGGTACAGCTCAGCTACTTGCTGAAAGTCAGGAGGATGGTGACTGATGATTCTGAAATATCGTCAAAACTGAAAATCTTCAATGCTAAGAATGTCCAGCCACCAAGCAGAAACTGGACATGTCTCCTGAGCAGTTCTTGAAGGTCAAGAAGGAGATTGGGACATAGGAGGCTCCCAAATCAGTTCAGAAAAAGAAGACCCTCCAGAAGAAGACAATCGCTGCAAGCTGATTGTCAGTGAAACTGACTCAGAAAAGACTCCGTCTCCCAAGGTCGTCAAGAAGCCATGAACCTTGAAGACAAAGCTTGCTGTTGCAGTTGGGACCATTCCAACTGAAAGATTGATGCAGTCGGGGGCTCAACAGCCTATCGAGGCTATCCCTCTAAAAGCTGTTCCAACTGAATCCTCAACTGAGGATTAGTTACCTCTCTCTGCTATTCTTCCCAAGAAGAGGAAGGTCACCAAATCTGGTGAAAAGAAGAAGCTTGCTGGAGTTAAGTCTCCACTGATCACTATTTCTTGATACACCCCTCTACCACTTGCCAGACCAAAGGGGATAGTGATCAGAGAACAAATCGATGCAACTACTTCGGGATTGAGCATTCCTCATGCCCTAACTGACTCAAAAGGCAAGGGCAAGATGCAAGAAGAGCCCAGGCAAACCAACGCAATTCAAACGCACATTGATCTCATTCGACAAGAGATCAATGAATTTTCAGAAAATAAGCTCAAGGCGTATAATGAATGGGTCAGATTCAGAACTGAAGTCTTCGCCAAGCAACTTCAGAAGAAATCAAAACTGAAGAAATTTATTGACTTGGAGAATCTTGCTATGAAGATAGTCAAGGCATCTACTGTTGTTCAAGCTCTGGAGAGAAAGAAATATTTCTTCAATCAACTGAGAGCAAAGAGGCTACAACAGATAGTTTCTAAACTACGACTGAACTATGATCCTACCAGTCCAACTGCATACAATGACAAAGCTGTGCATGACCAACTGGACACGGATCTTCTCTCGTTGCAGATGGAGATCAAAAATTGGGAAATGTAACAAGAACTGATCATTCCACCAGCCTCCCAAGATTTATCATCAGAAGAGCCAGCTGAACAATCAGTTCAAGAGCCATCCAAAGACACAGCTGTTGAATCTACTCAACAAGCAACTGCCCTTTCCACATCAGTTGCTCAACCATCATCATCTTCAGCACCTCCATCTTCAACTGCTAATCCAAAGCTCTATTCTGAAGCTAAATTATCATTGGCCAATCTTGATGAGGTCATCAAATCAGTCACCTCTGATATTCAGCTAGAAACATCGAAATCAGTTGAATATATTGTTCTATATGAGGAACCAGCAGATCAGCCAACTGTTACTGAAGAACAAGCTGATCCTATTATTGTTGATAAACCAACTGATCAAGCTGTTATTACTGAAGAACCAGCCGAGAAGGCTATTTTTGGAGAAACTGAAGTGCCAATTCAGTCAGTTGTTGTGACTGAACAGGCAGTTTTGGAACAAACTGAAGAGGCTCAGCTGCACTCAGTTACAACTGAAGAAGTGCCAGCTGAAGAGTCAGTTATTCAACCAGCTGAAGAGCCAGTTGTTCAACCAACTGAAGAACCAATTTTGGAAACAACTGAAGAAACTTCTACTACCTTTATTCTTCCAACTGTCTCTTCTCCTCCCCAGCCTCAACCGGAACTTACAACTGAGAATATTTTAGAAATGGTGGCGCATGAAACTGAAGAAACTGATGGCACTTTGGTTGTTTTTACTCAACAGGAAAGGGTGCAGATTCCAGAAACTTCCAGGGCCATGTCTTCTGGTATTTCAGACACTGAAGCCCTATTTGAAGAAATTCAGACTGTTCAGTCCAACCTCGTCATTATGATGAATGTCATTTCTCAAATACAATCAACTCAACTTGCACACTCACTGAAGCTTAACTCTAACAAAGAGTTTACTACGAACAAACTGAATCAAATCAATCAGAGTGTGACTTCTCTCATTCTCCAGATGGAAGAAATCAAGAAAGATAGATTGTTGATTGAATCTCATTTCCAAACTCAAGCATTAGACGGCCGACGCTTTGAGTTTCTGGAGAGTACAGTCACCAAGAGGATTGATATGCTGCAGAACATTGTGATGAATGCCGTAAAAGATATTGCAGCGGATGTTCGAGTTCTATCAAAAAAAGTTGATGTGCTTGACAAAAAGGGGGAAATAGGAGAAACAGAAGAGGTAAAAGATCAGAAAGGAGAAGACTAAGGAAAGAAGAAGAAATAAAGATCAACTGATTTCAGTTATTGGTTGAAGACTACATGAATTCTTTATTCTTTTATTCTTTGTACGAATATGTACATTAGAAGAATTATTTTATTTACAATGAATTCGAAGAATTTTTTTGAGTTCAGTTGATCAGTTCATAATTTACAAGTTTTGTCAAACACCAAAAAGGGGGAAATTGTTGGAAACTTAAATTCGGTTGTTTGACAAACTAAGTGATTAATTTATTGGATTAACTGATCAAGTAGTTTGAAGTAACTGAACTACATAAATCAACTGACAGTTGCCTAACTAAAGATTATTGTGCAGTTTATCGAAGGCAACTGAAACCAGATGAACTGAACTTACGAAGACAACTGATTGGTCAGTTGAAAACTGATCAATTGATATATTCAGTTGTGAGCTTATCAGCTGATCATTCAGCTGTACACGTCATCAGTTGAAAATGACATTCAACCGACAACAGTACAAAGCAGACTGCAACTCGTAGTGGAACGTCGTATTCCAGAGCTTACATGTACGAATGTCAGAAGAATATTGACGTGGCAATCAACGGATATAATGATTCAAATTATATGTAATGTTACCGTTGAAGAGAAGCCTATAAATAGGTGAGAAGATCAGTTGATCAAGCAACCAATCGATCTATCTATTCTCAAACTTGTCGTTACCCTGCTGAATTTATAGCTCTTACTCAAGAATCAAAAGCTCACACTTATCTGATTTATTTGTAGCATTTGAGGCTACCTTTCGAGCTTACTAGCACAAACCCTTTTGTTATTTATTTGATCTAAACTAGATCAGTTGTGCTAATTCCAGTCGAAGAACTGTGAGATATTTAGTAAACTAAGAGTTTCAGTTTTCGTAGTGTTAAGTCCAAACTGAAGTGGGTCTGTACAAGTTTTGTATCGATCAAAGTCTTTTAGTGCATATCATATCCTTGTGATAGAAGGTGTGACGTATGAGTTATTTCAAATCTACGAATATCCATAAATCTGAAACGTCTGCTACTAGTTTTCTTAAAACGTGCTATAATTTTTTTTTCAAACCTCACATAGCATTCGGCCGAACTATAAAATATTTTGGAACCATTTTAAAAATAAACATCCAACTAACATTTAAATATCCAAAAGAAAATATTTTAAAGCATAAAATCATTTAACGTTTACCAACCAAAAAATATTATTTGAAAAGTATAGCTCATACTATAACCTCTCAAAAATCTCTCATAACATAAATAAAAGTCGTAAAAATATCTTTAACATAACTTAAAATCATAAATCATATACTAGTGCGGAAAACTAGCGTCGGTCCTCGGGTTATGTGCACCTTCAGTCCAGCAAAGTCAACCATCAAGAACTCCCATAACATTATTATCACCCTTACTTGCATCGATCACACCTAGTGAGTCTAAAGACTCAACACATCATATTCTTGATACCAAATAATACGTATAAAACCACAAGAACCAGTGAAAAATACTTATACATAAAAATAACGTTTTCATGACATGCATAAACTTCAAAACTTAAACATTTTCATAAACATTTTTCATATCATCCTCAACATATTCATATACATATTATCATCAACATATACGTATTCATTTTCCTTTCGTTGAATTCAGATCGTTAATTGTGACTTTCGTGTTCGTCTACGTCTACGTGTTGGACGATGGATCCATCTACATGTAACCCTAGTACTGGGCGGCGGGGGACACCAGCAACACTCTCACCGGTCAACTGGGCCCTGGCCTTACGTATTAACATGTCATCGTATACATCTACATATCCGTATCCAAGGAAACACGATCGTCAGGCTCCCACTAGGACCATAACCCTCACGATATCTCCAACATATCATTGTATTAGTCACAATTACTTCACTTCCTTCAACATTTCATATTCTCATCACTTAATAAAAATCATGCATTTAATATCTTTTTCCTTTAAAAACAAGCATGCAACATATCCTTTAACTTTATCGTTTCCTCATAAAAATCCATAAACATTTTAAAAGAAATCTTTCAACATATAAAAATCCATAAATCTTTTAAATTAACATTTCAACATCATACACATTTAAAATATGCATTTAGATCATAAATATTTAAAATATACATTTTAACATATTAAATCATAACTTATAAAATAACATTTTAACATAATAAATCGTAGACATTTAAAATCCATGTCGTAAAAATTCCTAAACATTTAAAGTAATCATATTTGCATATAAAACAGCAATCAGGACAATGGCATGACGTTTACTAATTTCTAGGTATAAAATGATCGTTTTACCCCTAGAAGTAGAATTTCACGTTTTTTACATTTTCTTAATTTCATTGACTCTAACATGTCCCAAATAATTATTTAAGCCTACATAAATTTTCTCATATTTTTATTTAGCTTAAATCGAGGACTTTTAAATTAATCTTTAAATGTGACGTATTAATGCGTTTTATGTCCGAATTAAACCAAAACTTAATATAAAATTCCCAAATTAAAAACCTAGACTTATAATAATTATTTAAGATTAAATATAATTTTCCATAATTTTATAAAGCATAAAACTAGACGTTTCAATTAATTCGTTAATTAGCGTTTCGTGCGGCGATTAAATCCCGGAAAATTCCAAAACTCGTTATTTTGATCCCAAAATTTAAACATAACATTTTTAGTATTTATTCTACCCATCCAAGTCATGAGCCACCCCCGTGGACCCATGGATTCATTTTTAGCCTTTTAATTTTTGAAATAGACACCTTATCGAACACACCGAGCCATCTCCCAATTTACTCGAGCCACGTCAGAGTCACCTTGAGCCAAAACCTGGCCAACCCATCTAAGGACCCACCTAACCAATCCCAGACCGTAAAACAATCCATGGCCCGCTCAAAAACTTGCTGGAACTCGACTCATGTTTCTCCATGTGTGTGTGTGTGCTTCCTTGCATGTCTAGGACTCCTAACCCAACTAGAACTCTCCCAGCCAAGCCACCACCGAGACCACCTGACCCTAACCATCCTTGGACCATGCCCAGACCCTACCCAAGCCTAGCCCAGCCCCTGACCACAAGCAGTGAACCCCCTGAACAAGACAGCAACCTCCTCGCCTATCTTGCTGCCACAACTCACGTTTCCCACGTTTTTGCTGCTAGGGCCCCAACCACCGAGCCCACCCTTGAACTATCCCCTCAAGCACCCTCCTAGGACCCTAAGGACCTAACCAATCCCAGCCCAAAGCCCCCAGGCCGAGCCCCTTGTTCCCTGCACCAGCTACCCACCTGCGCAACTTCTCTTGCAACTCAAGCTAGGACTCCTTCCCAGCCCTGGTGTTCGAGTCCTAGAAGGGCTAGGACTCTCTCCCTGACTCATACATGACCCTAGCCCAGGCCTGGCCCCAGCCGAACCCAAGCCAAGCAACCAATCCCTCAAAACCGTGCCCCTCAAACACCCTGTCGCCCTATGGTTTCCAGCTTTGTTCCACTCATGTTGCAGCATTTTGTGTGTGTTCTTAGGACTCTAAAACTTGTGTGAATCGTGCCTCTTAACATCCTAAGACATGGCAGCCCTTTTAACAACATAATAATCATGTCATTGGATGAAAAATCATGAGTTCAAAACATGGGTATGCATACTTGCGAAAATATTATGATGTGTGGCTTGTTTTTCATGCAAAACGATTTTAAATAATTACTATGGTGTGAATGATGAGAAAAAGGAGAATATGGCGTGCCTTTGCATATTTAACGCACGAATAAACGTCGACGAATCGAAAAACGTTGACGACGAGACCTTGGCTTGAAATCCTAAGCAAAACTTGATGCTTTTCCTTGAAGGATATGTGTGTGCCATGTGATATCAAGAGTTTTGGTGCCAAAAATCAGAAAGTGGCCGTGACAATGAGGGATTGGGGTGGGTTATAATATATTTTATAGCTAATTAATCACTAATTAGGCTTAGGCCCATTAAGTAGATAATTTAGGCTCATTAGTGCTAAATTAGAATTTTAAAAATAATTTTGCTTAAATAATTTTGTGAATTTATTAGCCGGTTTGTCAAAACGCTCGTATTTTTGTTGAAAATCCAACACCGATAAAAATTATGTCCCGACGTATAAAATCACCTCCAAACCCCTTATTTTCAAAAATAAGAAAAAGCATCACCCATATTTTAAATAATTAAAAACAATTATTTAATAAAAAAATTTCTATTTTTCAGCCCTCGGTCTCCGTTCCTCGATCGCAACTCGAATAATCCTTAAAAATACATTTTAATGCAATCATTTAGAAAAATATATTTTAAACATGCAAATATGCACAACATAATTAATTCATGCACTTAAAACATTTAATTAAAATACACAAGGAATTTAATAATTGCATGCATTTGGTTCGCGTAGACCTTCGAATTTTCGGGGCGTTACAATCTTCCCCCCCACATTGAATTTCGTCCTCGAAATTCGCTTATCCTTGTTAACCCAAAGTTTAAACTTAGTTCTAATATCCTAAAAATCCGCGTTTCCACTGCGCTACTCTGATAAAACTTAAGTTCTAGAATGTCCTTACGTCTCCTTGATCTCAATTAAATTTTCCTTCTAAATCTTTATTTGCAATTCGCAACTTAAAAAGATCCATAATGACTTAATGTTGTGCTATTACGACCTCGAATTTCATATTTTTATTACAATTCCCAATATAAAAGTTTGGATAACCACGCTTATCGTATATTACTTTCCTTATTTTATACCCAAAATGTTCATCAGCTTATCATATTTCAACCTTAAAATCTCAAATGCATCTGCTAACGCTTAAATTTTCAAGCCTAATATCGATTCATCCTTAAAAACCCTTAACATTCCTTATAACCTTATAACCAAGATATCCCAAGGTTCTGAATATTTTTAAAAATCTAAATCATCAAAATTGTTACCATTCAACCCATTCAATTCTCACTTCTTGTTAAACTAGTCCCCAAATTCCTTAAAAAATACAAAATAAATTCTTAATTTCCCCAGAAATTAGCCCATTTGATCCTTACTTTCAAAAATCCTATGATTAACCCATAAATTTTTGGCGTTCTTAATTTCCTTTTACATGTTTCCCATAACATAATTTCGATAATTTTAAACTTATTTACCCAAAAATCAATTCTCATAACCGATCTTAACTTTCACCAAACTTAAAATCCCAATTTATACATTTTCTTACTTCCAAAGATAATCGCAGTCTTCGAATCATTATTCCTTACGTCTAATTCTCAAAAATTAATTCACTAATAACCACGAATCATAAGTACTTTCTTAGAAAATCTACGTGTCCCAAAAGCATTCATATTCTTCATGATTAAATTATGGCCCAAAAAGTAGAACGTCAATACTAAAACCCAAAAATCAGCATAGTCCAATTCCACCACAAAACCAACATGCGATGAAATCAAATAATTTCTTATTTCATATCTTATCACATATAAAATTCCAAAGCATATAAATCATATATCCTCATAGAGCTATTAAACATGTGACGTACACATATAATTCATATATTTATGCACGTAACATCATAAAATCATATAAAGCATGTAAACTTACAAGTTTGAAGTTTGACGACTGAGCTTCCCGGCACTGATGGTGGCACAACCCTTTACAGAACCATTGCACTAATACCAACTGAAACGTCTGCTACTTATTTTCTTAAAACGTGCTATAATTTTTTTTTTCAAACCTCACATAGCATTCGGCCGAACTATAAAATATTTTGGAACCATTTTAAAAATAAACATTCAACTAACATTTAAAAATCCAAATGAAAATATTTTAAAGCATAAAATCGTCAAACGTTTACAAACCTAAAAACATTATTTGAAAAATATAGCCCATACTATAACCTCTAAAAAATCTCTCATAATATAAATAAAAATCGTAAAAATATCTTTAACATAACTTAAAATCATAAATCATATACTAGTGCGGAAAACTAGCGTCGGTCCTCGGGTTATGTGCACCTTCAGTCCAGCAAAGTCAACCATCAAGAACTCCCATAACATTATTATCACCCTTACCTGCATCGATCACACTTAGTGAGTCTAAAGATTCAACACATCATATTCTTGATACCAAATAATACGTATAAAACCACAAGCAACAGTAAAAAATATTTATACATAAAAATAACGTTTTCATGACATGCATAAACATCAAAACTTAAACATTTTCATAAACATTTTTCATATTATCCTCAACATATTCATATACATATTATCATCAACATATACGTATCCATTTTCCTTTCATTGAATTCAGATCGTTAATTGTGACTTTCGTGTTCATCTACGTCTACGTCTACATGTTGGTCGATGGATCCATCTACATGTAACCACAGTACTGGGCGGCGGTGGACACCAGCAACACTCTCACCGGTCAACTGGGCCCTGGCCTTACGTATTAACATGTCATCGTATACAATTTACATATCCGTATCGAAGGAAACACGATTGTCGGGCTCCCACTAGAACCATAACCCTCACGATATCTCCAACATATCATCGTATTAGTCACAATTACTTCACTTCCTTCAACGTTTCATATTCTCATCACTTAATAAAAATCATTCATTTAATATCATTTTCCTTTAAAAACAAGCATGCAACATATCCTTGAACTTTATCGTTTCCTCAAAAAAATCCATAAACATTTTTAAAGAAATCTTTCAACATATAAAAATCCATAAATCTTTTAAATAAACATTTCAACTCATTCACATTTAAAATATGCATTTAGATCATAAACATTTAAAATAGACATTTTAACATATTAAATCATAACTTATAAAATAACATTTTGACATAATAAATCCTAGACATTTAAAATCCATGTCCTAAAAATTCCTAAACATTTGAAGTAATCATATTAGCATATAAAACAGCAATCAGGTCACCGCCATGACGTTTACTAATTTCTAGGTGTAAAATGACCGTTTTACCCCTAGACTTAAAATTTCACGTTTTTGACTTTTTCTTAATTTCATTGATTCTAACATGTCCCAAATAATTATTTAAGCCTACATGAATTTTCTCATATTTTTATTTAGCTTAAATCGAGGACTTTAAAATTAATCTTTAAATGTGACGTATTAATGCGTTTTATGTCCGAATTAAACCAAAACTTAATATAAAATTCCCAAATTAAAAACTTAGACTTTTTATAATTATTTAAGCTTAAATATAATTTTTCACAATTTTATAAAGCATAAAACTAGACGTTTCAATTAATTCGTTAATTAGCGTTTCGTGCGGCGATTAAATCCCGGAAAATTCCAAAACTGGTTATTTTTATCCCAAACTTTAAACATAAAATTTTTAGTATTTATTCTACCCATACAAGTCATGAGGCACCCCTGTGGACCCATGGATTCATTTTTAGCTTTTTAATTTTTAAAATAGACACCTTATCAAACACACCGAGCCATCTCCCAATTTACTCGAGCCACGCCGGAGTCACCTTGAGCCAAAACCTAGCCAAGCCATCTAGGGACCCTCCTGACCAAGCCCAGCCCGTAAAACCATTCATGGCCTGATCAAAAACTTGCTGGAACTCGACCCATGTTTCTGCATGTGTGTGTGTGCTTCCTTGCATATCTAGGACTCCTAACCCCACTAGGACTCTCCCAGCCGAGCCACCACTGAGCCTACCTGACCTTAACCATCCCTGGACCATGGCCATACCCTACCAAAGCCTAGCCCAGCCCATGACCGCGAGCAGTGAACCCCCTAAACAAGACAGCAGCCTCCTCACCTATCTTGCTGCCACAACTCACGTTTCCCACGTTTTTGCTGCTAGGGCCCCAACCACCGAGCCCACCCTTGAACCATCCCATCAAGCACCCTCCTAGGACCCTAATGACCTAACCTAGCCCAGCCCAAAGCCCCCAGGCAGAGCCCCTTGTTCCCTGCACCAGCTACCCACCCTTGCAACTCACGGGTTGGAGTCCTATCTTCCTAGGACTCCTTCCCAGCCCTGGTGTTCGAGTCCTAGCGTGCCTAGGACTCTATCCCTGACTCATACATGACCCTAGCCCAGGCTTGGCCCCAGCCGAACCCAAGCCAAGCAACCAATCCCTCAAAATCATGCCCCTCAAACACCCTGTCGCCCTATGGTTTCCAGCTTTGTTCCACTCATGTTGCAGCGTTTTGTGTGTGTTCTTAGGACTCTAAAACTTGTGTGAATCGTGCCCCTTAACATCGTAAGACATGGTAGCCCCTTTAACAACATAATAATCATGTTATTGGATGAAAACTCATGAGTTCAAAACATGGGTATGCATAGTTGCGAAAAAATTATGATGTGTGGCTTGTTTTTCATGCAAAACGATTTTAAATAATAATTATGGTGTGAATGATCAGAAAAAAGAAAATATGGCATGCCTTTGCGTATTTAACGCAAGAATAAACGTTGACGAATCGAAGAACGTTGACGACGAGACCTTGGCTTGAAATCATAAGCAAAACTTGATGCTTTTCCTTGAAGGATATGTGTGTGCCGTGTGATATCAAGAGTTTTGGTGCCAAAAATCTGAAAGTGGCCGTGACAATGAGAGATTGGGGTGGGTTATAATATATTTTATAGCTAATTAATCACTAATTAGGCTTAGGCCCATTAAATAGATAATTTAGGCTCATTAGTGCTTAATTAGAATTTTAAAAATAAATTTGCTTAAATAAATTTGTGAATTTATTAGCCGGTTTGTCAAAACGCTCGTATTTTTATTGGAAATCAATCACGTATAAAAATTATGTCCCGGCGTATAAAACCACCTCCAAACCCTTTATTTTCAAAAATAAGAAAGAGTATCACCCATATTTTAAATAATTAAAAACAATTATTTAATAAATCTATTTTTCAGCCATTGGTCTCCGTTCCTCGATCGCAACTCGAATAATCCTTAACAATACATTTTAATGCAACCATGTAGAAAAATATATTTTAAACATGTAAATATGCACAACATAATTAATTCATGCACTTAAAGCATTTAATTAAAATACACAAGAAATTTAATAATTGCATGCATTTGGTTCGCGTGGACCTTCGAATTTTCGGGGCGTTACAAAATCTCTGTGTGTTATTACTTCAGTTATTTATGCTATCTTTCAGTCAGTTTATTTCCGCAACTGTTATCAGTTAAACTGATTGTCATTGACTGACAAGATTCCTAGTTTCAGTTTGTCACATAATTGACACTTCATTCGAAAATATTCAAAAATCGTAAGTGTTTATTCAACCCCCTTCTAAACACTTCTCAACCAATCAACCGATCCTATCATAGACATTGTATCAATGTTTAAAGCATAAATGTTCCAGAATGACTGTCGGAAAGTACAGACATATTTCGAGGAACATATTCAAAATCCAACAGATACAATAATTGAGTCTCACTGTACGATCAAGCTTAGCGCCTATAAATAAAAGATGAAGATCAATGCAAGATAACAACGAGATGTGAAAAACAAGAGTGAAAAGAAAGGACACGCTTATTGCATATCAGCTTACAAAGAAGCAATCAGCGCAGCCGAGGGAACAAAGTTATATCAGCTAAGTGTAGAAGCTTATTTCCCTCAGTATGTGAGAACACCTTTCGGATTGTTTTCACATATCAGTTCACACACACACACACCACCACACAAATATCGTCTTGCACAAAGACGTAAAACTTGTGTATGTAGTCTTTGACACATAGACGTTAAACAAGTGTTGGGTGGAAGGTAATGCCTTTAGTCTAGACTAGGAGTTCAGTTAGGCAGTGGATAATCCTAAACAGGGTGGGTTTGTACAAGATGTTGTATAAATCAAATTCTTCTAGTGGATCATACCCGAGGTGGTAGAAAGTGTGACGTAGGAGCAGTTGAAGTCTCCGAACATCCATAAACATATCTTGTGTATTAACTGCTTAACTGTGTTTTAAACTGACTTGATCAGTTTAGCTGATATCAGTTCATTTATGTCCATAGCTGAACTGATAGAAACCAGATTTGATTCCCCGTATTTCAGTCGATCAGTTTACACAAGTCATTAGATTTTAAAATCTTTCAGTTTTTCTTAATGTATGATTACTTCGAGTGCTTTCCGCTTGTTTTGAAACCAAACTCGATTTAATTCATCGGTGTATACATTCTTAGAACACGAGCTATTGCAGCTCATTGAGAATATTGTGTTTGAAGCACCCTCGCAGGTGCCCGAACCGATCCATCAATTTGTTTTCCTGGAAATCATAACATTCATAGTGTTGGAATTTATAAGTTTCGGAATTTGACAAACTGACGAGTAAGCGAACTGAAAGAATGTAACTGAACTAAAGGATATTAATAAGAGTAAAACGGATCAAGAACTGAAGTAAATAAACTCAAGTTCTTGTAAGTATTAATAAGTCTTAAACTAATGAATTGGAGATTGACAAACAGGTCGGATATCAGAACTGAAGACTATAACTTGTAATATCCACAGCCCTGATATAACTAAAATGATTCAATCAAAACTGAACTGGAACATTCAAACTGAAAGGATATCAGTTAGAACTGATATTGTTGCGTATTTTCATCTCGCAAGCGAACGATTGTCAAGTTTTAATATATGAAAGTAAAGTATCGTTCCCACGAGGAGTGTATAAATAAAAATGTATCAGTACTTGTAATTAAAATAGTCATGACTTTATTTAGAAGATTCAATAAAAGGTTTGGTCTATTTAACACGAATTAATTGCAACTAACTAGTAATCTAATCACCGAATAGAGAAATATCAATGAGAGAAAATATCTATAGGAGTAATTTCACTAAGTTTCCACGATAATTATTCTTGGTTGAATTCATATTCATGAATTCCAATTATCTAATGGCCAAGAAAACTTAATTATTTTATTTTTTCTTTTCCAAGTAACGAATAAATTGTATCATTCAAACTTCGATCGAAACATTCCTAATAAGAATCTAAGTTTAATTGATATATGCAAACAATGATCTTACCTAGGCCTCGCTAAAGTTATACGGCTTCCGAACGATATAAACATTCAACGATGTGCTTCTAATGATCTATAATCCTAGTCCCTCTCCCGAGTTGTAGAATTAATCAGACAACAAACATTATATGGCCAGTAAACTGAAGTCGAAGAAAAATAAAGAAACATAATTAAATCAAAAGAAATTCAATCACACAAACAACCGAGTCAAATTATCATATCAACAAAGTTACGTCCATCCTCTAGAATGGAAAATTTAGTTCATAACGAAATCTAAACAAAAACAAAGCATGTTCGACGTTTAGACATTGCAACACAGGAAAATAAAGGTGAAAGAATCAGATAACAAATCAGAAGCGGATTCTCTATCCCCAGATTTGTCGTTCTTCGTCTTCGTGATCGATCTTTGCGCTACGATTCTTTGTTTCGTGCATGTGTTCTCCTCTCTCGTTGGCTTTTCTCCCTCCAAAACGGCCTTCCCTTTTTGTTGTAACCTAGCCCTGTTTTTTATTCAGGCGTGGCGGCTGTAGGTCGAAGTCTACACGCCTCTTGCGTGCGGGTGCGCGTGTTCCGGTGCCACTGCGTGCACACCTCTAGAGTGTGTGCATTTGCCCTACGCGCGCGGCTACGCGTGTTCTCGCGCGGTCACGTGCAAGCTTTTGCCTGTCTTCCTAAACATCTGTGTGCACGGATGCGTGTGATGTGGCGCGGCCACTCGCGCTTTTGCCGTTCTTGCATCAAGTCGGCTTCTTATACACATTTTTACTCCATTCCTGTATGGACATTAAACACAACCCAAAAACGCATAATTCCATTTGAAACTAACATAATTCAAATGGATTCTTGTATAACTTAAGTGCAATTTTTGCACTTGTCAAACCCCCAAAACTTTAACTTTTGCTAGTCCCGAGAAAAATAAAAAAATAAACAATTAATGAAGAATTAAAGCTAACAACTATCAGTCATGGATATGCTTGACCTCGACCTCCGACTTATCCATTTTCATGTAATTCACAATTACTCGAGAGTCACGTGCGTGTATAATATGTCAATGTTCATTTTCCCAATAAAATGCTCAAATAGATTCAAAACACCCACTCGTCCTATAAACTCAAGAATTCTTCAGCTCAATTCAACTCATACTTCATTAAGACACAAATTCACCTATACATATCACCAAGGACTTTAATGGTGATTATTTGGCTCATAAGATATTCAACGCATGTATACCAAAAAATTGATATCAAACAGTGAGATGCTTACATGCAAATGATTAAAGTCTATACTTGCTAACCATGTTTCTCATATATCCATAAGCTTTACTTGAACAACTTTTCTCCACTAGTATATTGGATAAATGTGACAAGGTTAATAGGTCTTTTAGGCTTATAACGTTAGGCTATGGCTCATGGCTACAATAAAGGGTATGAAAATCAAAATTTGAGAGAAATATTTGAATTTAATCATTTTCACTCATTTTCATTCACCATCACTTATTGTTTTCTTCTCATTCATATCCTTCATTTCCCATATTTTTTTATTTTTCGCCACTTTTTGATTCATTCTTTTTTTATTGTTTTTCTTCTTTTTATTTCTTTTTCAACTCCTTTATACACATCTACTTTTGTTTTTCTTTTCAAAGAGTGATTGAATGATTTCAACACCAATAAACTTATTTCTCTTAAAGTTAGGTAGGATATTAAGTGTATAAGTTTCAGTTGATAGTTTTTGTAGGATATAGAACAGATACAAGTGGAGGCTAATTGTATGTCATTGATACATGCCACTTGATTTTTAGTAGGCTCAAAATGGGACACTAGGGATATTTCATTTTAATTTGTTGGGCTCGGAGGGTCAAACGGTTCCAAAGATTGCCTAAACAATTCCTATGTCACATATTATCTGTATTTCGCCTTGAAAAGTGTTCAAGCAAGTTCTAGATTACCGTCAATCCATTAGTTATATAATACAAACCAATCACATGCATTGTTCAATCAAAATGATATCTGAGGTAGGTACATAAAAAAAAATTCAAGCATCTCAATCAATTCGAGGCTCAATGGGCTAGCAATATATAATAAACAATTAAAACAGGCCCAAAGGTATTGAGAAAAATTGCCTAGATCATCTCTGTGTTTGCAAAAATGTTAGTCAATGTCATGTGAGAACTACTAAAAATCAGATTTTCATTGTCTATTTAGCATCACAGGTATGTAAATTGTATCTAAGCATCGATAGTATCAACAAACATGACAGTGCACAAAATTGTGACTCCAAGTTATCATGAACACCTGTTGTGAGGCCCGGGGTCGAAGAGGGCGGGGGGTGATCGCCGGTGCCATCAGTTGCACGGACAATGAGCGGCTCCTGGCAGGCTTCTAGGTGGAGGGAACATGAATGAATCGATCCACACGGGAATGAGAGGGATTCCGAAACTGTTCAATGTAATGGACTGTACAGTTGAAGAGGGCTTAAAAGATTTGATTTGTACTACTCATATCACGAAGGAGCATCTTCTTTTCGGTAGCTCATCACATAAGAACTCCAAAGTTAAGCGTGCTTGACTTGGGGCAATTTTGGGATGGGTGACCTCTTGGGAAGTTTCTCAGGGTGCGTGTGAGTGAGGACATAAGCACGCTGGAAAGACTCGTCTTGATACAGTGAGGACAGTCATCGAATCTGGGACGTTACAAGTTGGTATCAGAGCCGACCTCTCTTAGTACGGTGTGGTTCGGGGACGAACCAAGCGGAAGCTGGTGGGCATGTGAGGCCCGGGGTCGAAGAGGGCGGGGGGTGATCGCCAGTGCCATCAGTTGCACGGACAATGAGCGGCTCCTGGCAGGCTTCTAGGTGGAGGGAACATGAGTGAACCGACCCACACGGGAATGAGAGGGATTTCGAGACTGTTCAATGTAATGGACTGTACAGTTGAAGAGGGCTTAAAAGATTTGATTTGTACTACTCATATCACGAAGGTGCATCTTCTTTTCGGTAGCTCATCACATAAGAACTCCAAAGTGAAGCGTGCTTGACTTGGGGCAATTTTGGGATGGTTGACCTCCTGGGAAGTTTCTCAAGGTGTGTGTGAGTGAAGACATAAGCACGCTGGAAAGACTCATCTTGGTACAGTGAGGACAGTCGTCAAATCTGGGGCGTTACACATGTATTCAGAACAACTTCATTCTCATCATCGGCCACACAATGACTTATTCATGACTCTTTTCTAACGACTCGATAATGCAGTAATCAAAATGACACTTTTTTTTCAATCTAAAACTTAAAATGGCTCGATTAGACTCTACTGCACATGAAATAACTAAAAATGAATTAATAACTCAAACAATCAAAGCAAATTCCCATCCCCCAAAACTTATAGTATGCATTGTCCTCAATGTATAAATAAAAAAAACGTGACAACACATACCTAAGGCACGAGTGTTAGAACTCGTTGCCCCAGTCATCATCCGCGGAATCTTCAACGTCCTCATCCATGGGCTGCAGTGGTGGGATATCAGGTGGTGGGTATTGTAGTGGCCAAGCTGGCGGTGGTGGAGAGGGCGCATCATCAGGCCCAATCGGTGGAAAACGTTGGGCTAGTACCGACGTGAAATCCATCATATATGACATGAAAGCATTAATCGTGTGTCTGTGCTCTGCTAGCTCTTGGCGTTGAGTGCGCATGTCTTGTTCCATTTAGAACACTCTGTCTCGCAGACTTGCTCTAGGGATCTGTGGTGGTTGTGGTTCTTGGCGGTCTCTGGCGTGTAGTTGTAGGCCTCCCTGGCAGCCTGTCTTTCCATCTCTCTTACTCCTCGCCCGGGATTTCAAATAGAAACTGTGATCGGCCCCTTGGCTTTCAGAACATGTTCATCTGCTCCCCATGATACACCATCATGATGGCATAACGCAACGATAATATGTGTACAGGGATGACTGACAGTCATAAGTCCGACACCAGCACACATGATGGATCCATGAATTATCTTCTCTAGGTCCACTTTCTTCCCTGCCATAATGGTGTAGACCAATGACACCTTATCTTTTGTAATTTTTGTTTGATGAGACGATGACATGACTCTTGCTAGGATGAACGAGGCCCAACTCCTTGGGTCACGGAGCACTTCAGATTTCTTCAAAGTGACCGGGGCGCCTTGACTAAATCTCCACTCTGCATCATCAATGCACAGTTCTCGGATTATGACATCATAATCTACCCTGCCGGCTATAAATTCTGTGTACTCATTGTTATCGAAGCTTGGTAGAGTATAGATTGAATTTATGGTTTTCGAGTCAAAGGCCACCAATTTCCCTCGCACCAAAACCTTATAGTCCTCGTGTCTGGGCGAGCTCCAACCACCCCTTTTGTTCCAACCACCCCCTTTGTTTGATTTCTTCTACTACCACACAGTCAGGGCTGGTTAAATATAGCCCTCTTTCTTTTATAATGGACCGAGTCAGAGTACTTTCGTAGATTCGGAGGGCTTCCTCATTCCAAAATTTGTTAGGATCATAGGGTTAAGAAGAGGAAGCTACGTCTTTTGATCTTTTCCTTAGCGGCATGATGTTCAATAGTATTTCCCCTCACTTTCAAATCAATTATAAAGCACTACTCCACCCAAATCAATTGATTGCTTGAAATTAGCGCAAATAATGACAAATGGAAGAATTGATAACCTTGAAGGAAGAAATTGACTGGAGATGGTGAACGATGATGGAGGAGGCAGTGGATCTTGACAGAGGTGGCGGCGACAAAGGCGGTGGCGGTGGTTGTGAACGGAGGCGACGATGGCTTTGTGTGGGAGAGGGAGGGGAGGATGGAGTGATTGTTCAGGTGATTGTGGGTGAGCTTTGTGGGTTTGGTCATTTGGAGATGGAGAAGAGTGATTGTGGAAGGAGAGGTTGAGTGATTGTTGAGTGTTTGTGGAGGAGAGGAGTGGTTGTGGAGTATTTGTGGTGGAGAGATGTGCAGATTCGGATTATAAGAAGGATTGGTGCGCTGCGCGTGATCTGGCGCGGCCGGCGCGCCCCTCTGGCAATCTCCAATAATTGCGCGTGCAGTCGCACATGTTCTGGCGCGGCTGTGCGCGCACTTCTGTCCTTCGGGGTAGATTGGGGTGCGAGCTGCTGCGCGTGATCTGGCGCTACCGCGCGCGCCTCTCTGTTGTTGTCCGCTGATCTTGCGTGCGCGGCTGCGCGTGATTGAGCGTTGTCCGCGCATGCTTCTTTTTTTTTTTTTAACCAAAAACAAAAAAGATGGTTTGCCTCCCATTCAACGCTTAGTTTATAGTCGTCAGCCTGACTCTGCTATTCTTTAAGTAGACTCAGCAAGTGGGACATTGTCCATGTTCCGCACCCCGTTTCCAAAATAATGCTTCACTCGTTGGCCATTCACCTTAAACTTTCTGCCATTGCATTTGAGCTCTATTGCTCCATATGGGTACATTGTCTCTACTATAAACGATCCTGAGCATCTTGATTTCAACTTTCCTGGGAACAGTGTGAGACGCGAATTAAAAAGCATCACATGTTGTCCCGGTTCAAATTCCCTTTACACAATGATTTTGTCATGCCACTTCTTGGTTTGCTATTTGTACATCTTGGCATTCTCATATGCTTCATTTCGAAATTCATCCATCTCATTTAACTGCAGTTTTCTGATATCACCCGAATCTTTCAAATCAAAGTTCAACTTCTTTACTGTCCAAAATGCTCTATGCTCCAACTCTAGCGGCAAGTGACACGCTTTAACAAAAACCATCTTATAGGGAGACATCCCAATAGACGTCTTGAATGCAGCCCGATAAGCCCACGACTCATCATCCAACTTAATGGTCCAATCCTTCTGGTTAGTGTTGACAGTCTTCTCCAATATTTGTTTAATTTATCTTTTTGATATTTCAACTAGTCCATTCGACTGAGAATGATATGCTAGTGCCACTTTGTGCTTCACACATTATTTAGCCAAAAGTGAGTTGAAAATTTTATTGCAAAAATGCGTACCTTCATCACTTATGATGGCCCCCGGTGTTCCAAACCTGGTGAAGATATTCTTACACACGAATTTTGCTACAACCCGAGCGTCATTAGTATTGGTGGCAATTGCTTCCACCCATTTCGAAATATAATCCATAACTAATAAAATATAAGAGTGACCAAAAGAAGGGGGAAAGGTTATCATGAAATCTATGCCCCAAACGTCAAAAAGTTCCACTTCCAAAATATTTGTCAATGGTAATTCGTGACGTCTAAAGATGTTTCCTAACCTCTGACATCTATCACACGATTTTTCTAAGGTATATCTATCTTTAAACAGACTCAATACCTTAGCTGATGTTCGTGATGCTCCAAAATGTCCACCATACGGTGAAGAATGATATTGCTACAGTATTTCATGTGCTTCGACATCATCCACACATCTCCTAATAACTTGGTCAGCACACCTCTTTTACACACATGGATCATTCCACAAGAAGAACTTTATATCATGGAAAAAATTCTTTTTCTGATGATGGCTTAAATCTGGAGGAGGAGTACAACAAGACAAAAAATTAGCAATATCAACAACAAAGGAAGTACAGAGTTTACCTCGAAGAGCTGTTCATCCGGAAATGTTTCCTGTATAGCTCCCTCTACTCTCTTCTCCTCTAACTCAAGTCTCGACAAGTGGTCTGTCACTTGATTCTCACTTTCCTTCTTATCTTCGACCTCGAAGTCAAATTCTTATAGTAGCAAAATCCACCTTATCAAGCGTGGTTTTGCATCCTTCTTGGCAAATAGGTAGCGAATAGCTGCATGGTCAGTAAAAACAACTACATTTGTGTCGATCAGATAAGGCCTAAATTTGTCTAAGGCAAATACTACCGAAAGCATCTCTTTTTCAGTCGTAGTGTAATTTTGTTGTGCGGCATCCATGGTGCGACTTGCGTAGTAAATTGCCCAAAAAAATTTTGTCTTCTTTGGCCCAGGACAGCGCCAACTGCATAATCATTCGCATCACACATTAACTCAAAGGGCTCTTTCAGTTCCGGCACTATCGTAATTGGTGCTGTCACCAATGCTTTCTTGATCTTCTCGAATGCCTGCAGACAATCACCATCAAAGATAAATGTATACTCTTTTTCAAGCAAATTACATAGGGGTTTAGTGATTTTAGATAAATGTTCAACATATCTACGATAGAACCTCGCATGTCCTAGAAAGCTCTTTATTCTTTTGATGTTCTTTGGTGGAGGAAGTTTTTCTATTGCAACCACTTTGGCTCTGTCTACCTATAATGAAACGTCTGCTATTCTTTTTCTTAAAAAGTACTAGAATTTTTTTTAAGAACCCTTACTAGCATCGGCCGAACACTTGCATAAAATAATTAAAGTATTTTTTACGCCATTTTAAAATAACCCAACCAACTGACATTTAAAGTTCCAAAAGAAATAGTTTAAAGTATAAAATCATCAAACATTTTACCAACCTAAAAACATTGTTTGAAAATTATAGCTCATACTTTAACCTCTCAAAAACCACTCATAAACATAAATAAAAGTCATAAAATATCTTTAACATACTTAAAATCATAAATCATAAACTAGTGCGGAAACTAGCGTCGGTCCTTGGGTTATGTGCACCTTCAGTCCAGCAAAGTCAACCATCAAGACCTCAATAAACATTATTATCATAATCACCTGCATCAATCACACCTAGTGAGTCTAAAGACTCAACACACCATAATCTTTATAACAAGTACTACATATACTGTTATGCCCAGGATTATATCATTTTAATCCAAAATTATTAATTGATGAATTGATGTGATTATGAAAGGACAACTCCGAGAAAGAATTGGGAAAGCATGGCATATTGTGAGTATTAATCCAGCAAACCTCGCGCACATGCGCGGAGATGAGGTGCGCATATGCGCGAGAAGCACATGCCGAGGCAGAAGACCTCGCGCATATGCGCGAGACGGGGCACGCATATGCGCAAGCAGGTGAGATGTACAAGTGCCGAGACAGAGAGTCTCGCGCATATGCGCGAGACTAGGCCCGCATATGCCCGAGCAGAAGAATTTTCTATGCGCCGAGATAGTAGGTCTCGCGCATATGCGCCAGTGCTGGACGCGCATATGTGCAAGACGTGCTGGATATAGAGTGAGCCACATGTCTTGCCATGCATTTAAAAGGTAACCAAAACCTTCATTTTCCTTCAGAATCCTCAGGAGAGAACCGAGATTCCATGGTAGAAATTCCTCAAGCTTTGCAAATTCTAGAATTGTGATTTTGCGAGATCCGACCGTCTGATTGTCAATCCGAGTTTAGTTCCGTACTTCTTCTGTCAAGAGCTTCAAAGGGATGTAAGTTTTATTACTTTCCTGTATGGTTCGAAAATTTGGTATTGAAGAAATCATAATTTGATTTATATTATGTGTTCTTGAGATTATGATAAGCCTGTAATCAAAACCAGATCAAAGAACAGACAGTTTATGCAATTGTTATCAATTTTCAGCCTATATTGAATGAGATTGTACAGATTTGGTAAATGTGGGCTGTAATTGTATTGATTATGAGTTGTGATTTGTATCTGTTGATGTCTGAGTTGCCGGATATATCGAGATTGCGATGTTATGCCGTCGAAACAGAATTAGATTGAGATTGATCAAATCATGTCTTGCTTTGAGATGTATGTTGATATTGTACTTCTCGGTTATGTCATTCCAGATTTGGTATTGAAGGCTTCGAAGAACGATCAAAGCCAGATTGAGATTTGATTCAACCAAGAACTACGAAAAGAAAGGTATAAATCAATGTTAAACTGGGAGAGATAACTTGAGTAAGAGATAGCTTGAATTTCTCAAAACCATATACTATATTGATATTGCTTGATGTATTTGCAATTCTTGAGATTGATATGCTTAGTTTATTGAATTATAGCAAAGCATGCATTTGAGTATTTGGCATAGGTGCCAAGTCACTGGACGTTTGGCTTATATCGATGTACTTAGGAGAAGATCGACTCCTATTGTAGACATTCGATATAGTGTACCGAAGTCCGGGAATAAGAACGTACCACCATCTAGAAGGGGAGAGTAGGTGGGAGACTTGTTACGTTCTTATTCAAACCGGGATCCCTAGATAAGAGTCGAGTCAAAGAGTAAGAGTTAAAGAGTTTGATTTAAAGCATTGTATCGATTTATGTTTTCTTAGATCATGATACATGTTGCTTGATAAATGTTATATGATTTTGTATATTTTTATATGAAATGCATGTATACGTTGTTTATACTGGGAATTATGTTTCTCACCGGAGTTATCCGGCTGTTGTTGTGTTTGTATGTGTGCATGACAACAGGTGGGACAGGATCAGGGTCGAGAAGAGCATGATAGATCGAGAATAGAGTGGTGATCCGGGCTTAGAAGTAGAGCTGTTGTTCAACACATGACATGTAGTTGATAAACATTAGTTTGTTATGACTTTATTTTGTACAAGACTTTTACTTTTGATCATGTGTAGATATTGAACTTGATCTTGTAATTTGAATAAGATGGGACATAACTTGTTGTAGAAATTTGTACACTTGTTTATAAGGTGTTCAACATTTAAAAAAAATTGCGACCCAGTTTATTTAATTGATCCATTTAATCCCAACGATGATTGAGAAGAATGAGTTGGCATCCGGGTCCCCACAGCGGGTGGTATCAGAGCTATATGTTCCTTAGACTGGAATAGAAGCGTGTGAGCGGGGTAGATTGAGTTTTCTTTCCTGCTTTTGTGGTGCTAGCATGTTTTATTGCTTTAGAAAATACATGTTTACCTGATTATCTGATTTGATTGGAAACGTGTATTATTGGAGAATGAATCAGAACCGATTCTTGATCAGAGGTATGATGATCAGAGGAAGACTGAGACAGATTTGTTATATTTGATTACTAACCATTTTGATAATCAGATATGCCTCCTCGAAAAATCCCAGAATAGGGTAGTACTTCAAACAATCCGATGGTTGTTACAGCGACACCCATGGAAACACTGCTGAAGAGATTTCAGTCATTCAAACCGCCGACTTTGAAAGGCACTGAGAATTCTATTGACTGTGAAAGCTGGCTTGATGATATTGAGATGTTGTTTGATTCCCTTGACTATACAGATGAGCGTAGAGTCAGACTGATTGGGCACCAGTTACACGAGGTTGCAAAAAGCTGGTGGCTCACAACCAAGAGAGCTTTGGAGCATCAAGGTACAGTTATTACTTGGAAGATCTTTAAAGCTGAATTTTATCAACGATTCTTCCCAGTATCGTACAGAAAATACAAGGGTGCAGAGTTTGCTAACTTGAGACAGGGTCATCTGAATATTGAAGAATATGTGTCCAAATTCTCTACCTTGTTACGATTTGCTCCTCATGTTGCTGAGAATGATGAAGCCATGGCTGATCAGTTCATCAATGGGTTGAACCCAGATATTTTTACACTGGTAAATGCAGGACGACCAAATAATTTTTGTGATGCCTTGAATTGAGCGAAAGGAGCTGAAGCAGGCTTGATCAGACAGCGAGGAACTTCATATGTCGCTCAAACACCGAAACAGCCACAACCTTCAGCCCAGTTCCACCAACCACCTCCCAGATTTGATAGTGGTGGTAGCAGCAGTGGAAAGAAAGATAATTTGAAAACCCGAGGGAAACAGTTTAAGAAGTCTGGTATTAGTTCATCTAGCTCCAGTGGTTCACGACAGAACCAGAGTTATACAGGGGTCTATTGCAGAACTTTTGGAGGAAGACACCGAACAGAGCAATGCCAATGAGTGCTTGGTAGTTGCAATATCTGTCGAAAGCAGGGACATTTTTCCAGAGTCTGTCCACAGCGAGTTCTCAACGATCCCAGGGAGCAGAATCATCTGGATCAGTGGCTTAGGTTGATAGACGATCATCTGATGTTCACTCTTTTCAGCCACCTACTACCCAGTCACAACCGAGGCCAGGAGGAAGCCAGACTGTTAGCCAACCTCCGAGACAGCAGGCCAGAGTGTTTGCATTGACTGAGGAACAGGCCCAGGAAGCACTTGATGATGTTGTTGCAGATAACTGTTCTCTTTGTGGTTACTCTGCTTATGTATTGATAGATACGGGTGCATCCCATACTTTTATCTCTGAGCGATTTGTATCGATACATGATTTGCCTGTCGAGTCTTTATCTACTGTAATATCTGTCTCTTCACCTTTGGGGAGAGGTCTTATATCAGTGAAGTCTGTTAGATATTGTATGCTGCAGTATGATGGTAATGAGGTATAGTTAGATTGTATTGTACTCGGTTTGTCTGATTTTGACTGCATTATCGGTATTGATATGCTGACCAAGTACAGAGCTACCGTAGATTGTTTCCAGAAAATTGTAAGATTCAGACCTGAGATGGCTGATGAATGGAAATTTTACGGTAAGGGTTCCAGAGCTCAAATTCCTTTGATATCTAATTTTTCTATGCTTCGATTATTACAGAAAAGAGCAGAGGGATTCCTTGTGTATTCAGTAGATGTACTGAAGTCAAGCCCTTCATTGGAAGATTTGCCAGTGGTATGTGAGTTTGCTGATGTCTTTCCAGATGAGATTCCGGGTTTGCCTCCAGTCCGAGAAATAGACTTCAGCATTAAATTGATACCAGATACAGTACCTATTTCTAAAACTCCATACAGAATGGCACCAATTGAATTGAAAGAATTGAAAGATCAGCTAGAAGATTTACTAGCCAAGGGTTACATCAGACCTAGTGTTTCTCCTTGGGGCGCTCCAGTACTTTTAGTCAGAAAGAAAAGCGATTCAATGAGACTCTGCATTGATTATTGGCAATTGAACAAGGCTACGATAAACAATAAATATCCTTTGCCTCGTATTGATGATTTATTTGATCAGTTGCAGGGTTCTTCTGTTTATTCCAAGATCGATATGAGATCTGGATATCATCAACTGAGAGTCAGAGATTCTGATATACCGAAGACAGCTTTTAGAACCAGGTATGACCACTATGAGTTTATAGTCATGCTGTTTGGTTTAACGAATGCTCTGGCTGTATTTATGGGTTTGATGAACCGTATATTTCAGAAATATCTTGATGACTTTGTGATTATCTTTATTGATGATATTCTGATTTATTCAAAGAATTTGAGTGATCATGCTGAGCATCTGAGAATTGTATTGAGAACTCTGAGAACTGAGAAACTGTATGCAAAACTGTCTAAATGTGAGTTTTGGCTGAAACAAGTGATATTTTTGGGACACATTATACATGGAGATGGTATTTCTGTTGATCCTAGCAAATTTGAGGCTGTGATCAGTTGGCCTAGACCGACATCAGTGCCAGAGATACGCAGTTTTATTGGTTTGGCAGGCTACTATCGTCGATTCATTAAAGATTTTTCCAGTATTGCTAAGCCGATTACCCAACTGACTGAGAAGAATGCTCCTTTTGTTTGGTCAGAAGCGTGTGAATCCAGTTTTCTAGAGTTGAAAAAGAGATTAACCAGTGCTCCAGTGTTGACTTTTCCGTCAGGTACTGGTGATTTTGTTGTTTATTGTCATGCTTCTCACAGAGGAATAGGTTGTGTTTTGATGCAGCGAGGACATGTTATTGCTTATGCCTCGAGACAATTGAAACCACATGAGACTCGCTACCAGATTCATGATCTAGAATTGGCTGCCATCGTATTTGCATTGAAGATATGACGACACTATCTATATGGTGAAAATTTTGAAATTTATTCTGATCACAAGAGTTTGAAATATCTATTTTCACAGTCAGAACTTAATATGAGACAACGTAGATGGCTTGATTTATTGAAAGATTTTGATTGTGAAATCAAATATTATCCGGGGAAATCAAATGCAGCAGCTGATGCACTGAGTTGAAAGGTATGTTCTTTATCCTTATCGACGATTGGTGTTTCGAATTTGATTGAAGATTGCTGTCTTTCTGGATTGGTATTTGAGACAGATTGTCAACCTTTGAGACTTTATACCATTCAAGTTGAACCAGAGTTGATTTCAAGAATCAAAGAAACACAGAAAGTTGATCAGAATATTCAGAATTCGATTATGATGGTCAGATCAGGGCATCAATCAGAATATCAGGTTCGTGATGATGTGTTATATGTGAATAATAGTCTTGTTGTGCCAGATGTTTCAGACTTGAAACAGCAGATTTTGACAGAAGCACACTGTAGTCATTTGAGTATCCATCCTGGTGGCAGAAAGATGTACAATGATCTGAAGAAACAGTTTTGGTGGAAACAGATGAAATCAGATATTGCAAATTTTGTATCCAGATGTTTGAATTGCCAACAGGTGAAAACAGAAAGGAAGAAACCAGGAGGTCTGTTGCATAGCTTATCTATTCTAGAATGGAAATGGGATCACATTTCCATGGATTTTGTTACGAAGCTACCATGATCCTCCAGAGGTTGTGATGCGATTTGGGTCGTTATTGATAGATTGACCAAATCAGCATGTTTTATTCCTACAGAATGACGTACAGACATGACCAGATGACAGAGATTTATGTTAGAGAAGTGGTCAGATTGCATGGTGTGCCAAAGTCCGTTGTATCAGATCGTGATCCTCGATTTACTTCGCACTTTTGGCACATTTTACAACAAGCTCTAGGTACGAAATTACATTTGAGTACTGCATATTATTCTCAGACAGACGGATAGTCAGAGAGGACTATCCAGACATTGGAAGATATGCTTAGAGCTGAAGTGCTAGACTTTGGCACTAGTTGGCAAGATTCTTTACCACTTTGTGAATTCTCCTACAACAACAGCTATCAGACAAGTATAAAGATAGCTCCATTTGAAGTGTTGTACGTCAAGAAGTGCAGATCCCTTCTCTATTGGGATGATATCTCTGAGGTACCTGAACTTGGACCTGACATGATTCGAGATATGACTGAGAAAGTAAAGTTGATTCAGGAGAGAATGAAGACAGCTCAGGATAGACAGGTCAAATATGCAAATATTCGACGTCGACCGTTAGAATTTGAGCAAGGAGACAGAGTATTTCTGAAGATTTCTCCTTTCAGAAGCGTTGTCAGATTTGGTAAGGGAGGAAAGTTGTCTCCACGCTATATTGGGCCGTATGAGATTCTTGAGAAGGTAGGTGATCGTGCCTATTGACTCGCTATTCCTCCTTCTCTATCTGGGATACATGACGTCTTTCATGTGTCTATGCTGCGGAAATATCTTCCTGATGCTTCTCATGTTCTTCAGCCTGACGAGGCAGAACTCGATGAAACTCTGAGTTGATCAAGATTCTAGATCGTAAAGAAAAGCAGCTCAGAACGAAGACTATTCCGCTTGTGAAAGTTCAGTGGAGTCGTCATGGCATTGAAGAAGCTACTTGGGAGACTGAATCAGACATGAGACAGAAATTTCAAGAGTTATTTCACTGATGTGAGTTTCTTATTCAATTTCTGTTATATATTCTTATCTTTTATGTGATTTGATTGCCTGAGATTTTGGGGACGAAATCATGTCTTAGAGGGGGAGAATTGTAATGCCCAGGATTATATCATTTTAATCCGAAATTATTAATTGATGAATTGATGTGATTATGAAAGGACAACTCCGACAAAACATTGGGAAAGCATGGTATATTGTGAGTATTAATCCAGCAAAACCTCACGCACATGCGCGAAGATGAGGCGCGCATATGCGCGAGAAGCACATGCCGAGGCAGAAGACCTCGCGCATATGCGCGAGACGGGGCGCGCATATGCGCGAGCAGGTGAGATGTCCAAGTGCCGAGACAGAGAGTCTCGCGCATATGCGCGAGACTAGGCGCGCATATGCGCGAGCAGAAGAATTTTCTATGCGCCGAGACAGTAGGTCTCGCGCATATGCGCAAGTGATGGACGCGCATATGCGCGAGATGTGCTGGATATAGAGTGAGCCACATGTCTTGCCATGCATTTAAAAGGTAACCAAAACCTTCATTTTCCTTCAGAATCCTCAGGAGAGAACCAAGATTCCATGGTAGAAATTCCTCAAGCTTTGCAAATTCTAGAATTGTGATTTTTCGAGATCCGACCGTCTGATTGTCAATCCGAGTTTAGTTCCGTACTTCTCCTGTCAAGAGCTTCAAAGGGATGTAAGTTTTATTACTTTCATGTATGGTTCGAAAATTTGGTATTGAAGAAATCATAATTTGATTTATATTATGTGTTCTTGAGATTATGATAAGCCTGTAATCGAAACCAGATCAAAGAACAGATAGTTTATGCAATTGTTATCAATTTTCAGCTTATATTGAATGAGATTGTACAGATTTGGAAATTGTGGGCTGTAATTGTATTGATTATGAGTTGTGATTTGTATCTGTTGATGTCTGAGTTTCCGTATATATCGAGATTGCGATGTTATGCCGTAGAAACAGAATTAGATTGAGATTGATCAAATCATGTCTTGCTTTGAGATGTATGTTGATATTGTACTTCTCGATTATGTCATTCCAGATTTGGTATTGAAGGCTTCGAAGAACGATCAAAGCCAGATTGAGATTTGATTCAACCAAGAACTACGAAAAGAAAGGTTTAAATCAATGTTAAACCGGGAGAGATAACTCGAGTAAGAGATAGCTTGAGTTTCTCAAAACCACATACTATATTGTTATTGCTTGATGTATTTGCTATTCTTGAGATTGATATGCTTAGTTTATTGAATTATAGCAAAGCATGCATTTGAGTATTTGGCAGAGGTGCCAAGTCACTGGACGTTTGGCTTATATCGATGTGCTTAGGAGAAGATCGACTACTATTGTTAAGATTCGATATAGTGTACCGAAGTCCGGGAATAAGAACGTACCACCATCTAGACGGGGAGAGTAGGTGGGAGACTTGTTACGTTCTTATTCAAACCGGGATCCCTAGATAAGAGTCGAGTCAAAGAGTAAGAGTTAAAGAGTTTGATTTAAAGCATTGTATCGATTTATGTTTTCTTAGATCATGATACATGTTGCTTGATAAATGTTATATGATTTTGTATATGTTTATATGAAATGCATGTATACGTTGTTTATACTGGGAATTATGTTTCTCACCGGAGTTATCCGGCTATTGTTTGTTGCGACTTTGATTGTTGCACTCCCAAGAGCAGGTTGTCAACAAGTAGTATAATTTGGTGAGTCCGAATATCGTATCCACAGGGAAGCTAAGGTAATTACAAGTCCACTACAATGTCTTTTTGTTTTTGTTTTTGTTTTTGTTTTTTTTTCTTTTAATGGTTTGAATCTTTAATTGGTAATTTTTAATTGTTCAAATTTTAATTTAAGTAGTTGAGATTAAAGGATCCACTCTTTGTATTTTAATAAAGTTAACATTAATGAACATTATTGAAATCCACTTAATAAAATGGTTCCAATATATATTAAATAATCATATTTTTATTATGTTATATATTATAATATTATAAATATATAATATATACCAAAACTTGTAAATTTTGTCAAGTATTTATTATGCTATATATATATTTGTAAACACTAAATCCAGGTTCCCACTTTAAATGGTTGGTAAAACCAAACAGACATTTAAATGGTACCAAGAAATTAATATTATGATATTAATATATAATAAATCAAGGCATCCACTTTAAATGGTTGGTAATACCAAAATAACATTTAAATGGTTCCAAGAAATTAGTATAACATATAGCAACAATAAATCAAAACTCCCACTTATAAGTAGGGTATAATAATACTTAAAGAAATAAATATAACATAAACAATAAATAATGATTAAATAATATAAAACATAGATTCTTATCTTTTAATAACATTATTATCATGCCAAGAGTTTCACCTTTTCATATCAACTTTGGGAAGTTAGCTACTCATTACTCAAAGTGTAAAACTTTAAATATGAATTTAACATGCTAATTATATTTAAATGAAGAAATAAAGGAAAAACAAAGAGAGAAATATTATGAACTCAAATGTTTGTTCATAAAATGAGGGATATCTCAATACATTACAATGCACCCCTATTTATAGCCAAATTTGGGGAGACAACCACAAATAAAATATTATTTTTTACACATAAGTCTTCATTGGTGTTTCAAGAAATTAATATTTTAATACACATCACTTTTGAAAATCTTCCCATTTGAATTTTCTTCTCCACGTAAAATAAAACATGTAGATATCTGAGTTGTTTGAATTGTGGTATTTTTTTTAACCATTTGACCAAGTAATTTGAGAGATATGGTCAAAATACTAGAGCATGGTAAAACTGCCACTTATTTGGTAACTTTAATTGTTGCTTAATTTGATCCCACTTGTGAGAAGATTTTTATCTTATGCTTGTCACCAATATTGTAGATATTAACATCAACTTTCTACAGGCCCAAGAATCATCTTAATCCCATTTGCAACGCCAAGTTTATTCTTGTTTTATCGAACCTGTAAAAAGTAGTAAAAACTTATAATTACACAACAACTTATATTTTATACAATTTATTATAAAACATATAATATTTAAACATTTAATAAAACAAAAACTATATATTTATATTATAAAACATTTAATTAATATACAATTTTTTATCTTTATCACACTCCACAACCAGCTTATTGCTAGTCCCTAGCAATTTAAGCGTTAATAGCAACACAAAACATATTGATTAATTTAAATAGAAATGTAATCAAAACTATCCAAGTGTTTAAATTAAATTTGAAAACTGTCAAAGTAATATCAAGATCATTATAATTATAATTTATGAAATAATATGAACTGATCAATTCAAAGCTTATTTTCAGGAGTTAAATGTACATGGCCTTCAGAAATTCCTACTAAGAGTCTCAACTCCATATCCTCACATGTTAATAAGTGTTTCAATTTATGGGAATGATTTCTCTCATGAAGTTGGAATACAGATAAATGCTCAGGAAAATGGTTTACAGAATGCAGACAGACAAACGAGCCAAATTAATCAAAAGATAGGAAATCCATAGATTCAAAATCCAGTTGTTCTTATTATATATTTTTTTCCTGATTTTTTTTTTTACATCATGGAATCAGACTAAGTTTATACTTCTTGACCACATATTTATTTAATTTTTACAATGTATTTCTCTCTTTCTTTCTTTTTTTTTCCTTTTTTTATTTGTATTTTTATGAAAGATAAATGGGCCGCAGCATATAACTTAGAAATTACATAAATCTTCAACATCTTTCTTTTTTTTTCTTTTTTTTTCTGGAAATATCAATTTTTTTTCAAAATAAGAACACAAGATCTAAAAAATAGATAGCCTCTCTGATGATCAATAAAGGCTCGCAAGCTATTTTCTCAATCCTCTCCAATCACTCACAAAATATGTGTGAGTTTAAAAAATTTAGGCACTCTTATCAGGTATATCTTAGGCCATATACTTTAATAACTGATTTTATCACAATGGTTAATCATTCAAAAAGATTTCATAAATCATATTTTTATAGTGATCAAAATATTAAAATTGACTTTTTTTTTCAAATAAAAATTTAACATCCTTAGATAGTTTATTACATTTTCTAATCTAAACCTTTCAAACATGTAATGTAGGATATTTTTGCAAAAATTACTAAGATACAAACAATAAACATGTTTTTATTTTAAAATAATTTTACATGTTTTTATTTTAAAATAATTTTTTTAATTATTTTTTTTAATTTTTAAGTTTGTTGTCCCCCCCAATCAGAATATGACATTGTCTCTAATGTCAAAATAACTATTAATAAAGAGTACATAATGAAAGAGATATCACCTGGAATTTTATTGAAGATAACAAACTGAAACAAACGCAAACCAATCCATGATTTTTGAATCAATGATCCAACTTTATTTTCTTACTGCTTGATTACGACTAATTGATATTTGTTATCATCGGATCAGGCTTATGAACAAAAGCTTCCAAATCATCAATTAATTGGTCGGCAGTCGAAGCACAGATGAGCATCCGTCGTGAATTTTCTGAAATGAAATTTTGTTCCACAGCTTTATCAAGAAATGTCGACAAACTGTCATAATAATTATTGATATTCAACAAGCCCACAGGTTTATTATGGATATTAAGTTGTGCCCAAGAAACAGTATGAAAAATTTCTTCTAATGTACCATAACCACCTGGTAGTGCGATAAAAGCATCAGAATTTTCAATCATTTTGGTGATTCTTTCATACATAGAAGAAACTTTTAATTCCTCCCCAATCGTAACACCTGTAATATTTCCTTCAGCTAAAGCTGTAGGAATAATACCTAAAACCTGACTACCTTCAAGATTAGCAGATGTTGAAACAGATCTCATTAACCCAATATTACCTCCCCCATATACCAAGTGAATTTTTCTCTCAGCCAATATCTTTCCAAGTTTATTCGCTTCTTCTACAAATACTTCATTTTTTCCAGAACTCGACCCACAAAATACACAAATATTTTTCAATGTTTGTGCAGAGGATCCAACCATGTTTTTAATTTCTTTTTTTGTCTGCGAAAATAGAGAGAAAGATGAGAGATTTTATAGGGGTAATATGTTAACATGACAAAACTATGGGTCATAGCTGTAAGCAGAATAAACAGTAAAAATAATAATGACACACATGCATATAAACAGTAGTGTGATTGTGGCTCACAATTTTCCTCTTGTTTTACGTCCAAAAACGACTTCAACGTCTTCTATGAGTCGAGGATATGCGTCCCATCCAATTTTCTTATAAATTGGCAAACAGGGTCTTTTTTAGTCGGATTCCCAAGACTATGACGCTCATCTTGAAATTGTTTCCATAAACGGAGAAGTTCAATTTGCACATGTCCACTAGAATGCGTCTCAAGAGTCAATAAGATGTTATCTAAAGACTCCTTACTCAGCCCATTCTTAATGAAACCAATTTTATCTTCTCTGTTATCGGAAACACATCCCAAAGATCTGCATCGTTTGTCACAAGACCATCTTGCACACTTATGACAAACCCCTAACCTTTTGGCCCTTCGTTTTTTCGCATTAAGTGCTTTTTCCTAATCAGAACAAATACCGAATGAGCAATGATTGTGGAACTTCTCCTTCTAATCGGACCTTAGCTTCTATTACAAGACGAATATCTTCTGGAATTCCTTTTTGCATTAACAATCTCAATCTTTTACACCTACCTTCATAAATTTTTCTTAGAACATTTTCAGAAACAGAAGGAAAATATTTAGAAATTTTTGAGAGATTTTCATCCATTTTGAAAAGAAAAGAAATGATTTTTTTTTATTTTTGTATCAGCAATTGTGGGAAACTGATTTAACCGACTATGAGAGTCACGGAGTACCGTTATCCGCCATTTAACCGGGAAAATAAAAAGATTAAGGAAACCTGAAACAAACAAAATTAAATGCAACATAAAAATTTAAGGATCAGAAAGTGAAATAAAATCTTCCTGAAAGATTTCATTTTCCAAAAATGGTTTAAACATTTGTCCATTCACTTTAAAAACATCACCA
Source organism: Primulina tabacum (assembly GCF_025594145.1). Taxonomy (NCBI): domain Eukaryota; kingdom Viridiplantae; phylum Streptophyta; class Magnoliopsida; order Lamiales; family Gesneriaceae; genus Primulina; species Primulina tabacum. Next base: position 2,666,711 of record NC_134566.1, read on the forward strand.
TTTTTAGGATTTTCAATATCCACAGCTCCATAAGGATACACATGCTTTACAACATATGGGCATGTCCATCTTGATATTAATTTTCCTGGGAATATGTGAAGTCGAGAATTATAAAGCAAAACTTTTTTACCAATCTCAAAAGATTTTCTAAGAATTGTTTTATCATGAAATGATTTGATTTTTGTTTTATAAATCCTTGAATTCTCATACGCATCATTTCTGAATTCATCAAGTTCATTAAGTTGCAATTTGCGCAATTTGTTGCAATCATCCATGCTTGAATTAAAAGTTTTGATCGCCCAATAAGCTTTATGTTCTAATTCCACAGGCAAATGGCAATGTTTTCCGTAAACCAACCTATAGGGAGACATATTCAATGATGTTTTAAAAGCTGTTCGATATGCCCAAAGTGCATCATTAAGTCGCAGAGACCAATCTTTTCTATTTGAGTTAACAGTTTTTTTCAAAATTTTCTTTATCTCCCTATTAGCTAATTCAACTTGTCCATTTGTTTGAGGATGATAAGGAGTAGTTACTTTGTGAGTAATACCATATTTTTTCATTAATGAAGCAAATGATTTATTAACAAAGTGAGTTCCTCCATCACTTATCATGGCTGGAGGAATTCCAAATCTACTAAAAATATTTTCTTTCAAAAATTTGATGACGATTTTATGATCATTTGTTCGACATGGAATTGCCTCTATCCATTTGGAAACATAATCAACTGCAACTAAAATATACAAGTATCCAAACGACGGTGAAAAAGGTCCCATAAAATCAATTGCCCAACAGTCAAATATTTCAATTTCAATGATAGGATTCAAAGGCATCATGTTTCTTTTTGAAATCGCACCCAATTTTTGACAATTTTCACAGATCTTGCAGATTTCGTGGGTATCTTTAAACAAAGTGGGCCAATAAAATCCACACTACAAGATTTTTGCAGCCGTTTTCTTTGAAGAAAAATGTCCTCCGCATGCTTCTGAATGAAAAAATTTAATGACACTACTTACCTCATTGTCGGGTATGCAATGTCGAAAAATTTGATCTGGACAATACTTGAACAGATACTGATCATCCCAATAAAAGTTTTTTACCTCATTCAAAAATTTTCTTTTATCTTGGGAACTCCATTGCGGTGGCATTTTTCATGTCACAAGAAAATTTACTATGTTAGCAAACCAAGGTGTAGTAGTAACTGAAAATAGATGTTCATCAGGAAAATTATCGTTAATTGGTGTCATTTCACAAGATGATCATGTTACTAGTCTCGATAAATGATCGGCTACGACATTCTCGGTTCCTTTTTTATCTTTGATCACAATGTCAAATTCTTGGAGCAACAAAATCCATCGTATCAGTCGTGGCTTTGCATCCTGTTTGGTCAACAAATATCTAACAGCAGAATGATCAGCAAACACAATAGTCGTTAATCTAATCAAATAAGAACGAAATTTATCTAATGCAAATATTACATCAAGTAGTTTTTTTTCATTTGTGGAGTAATTCATTTGAGCATTGTTTAAAGTTCTACTTGCATAATATATCACATAATGCTTACCGTTTCTTCTTTGACCCAGTACTGCACCTACTGCATAATCACTCGCATCGCACATGATTTCAAATGGTAAAGACCAATCAGGAGGTTGCATGATAGGAGCTGATGTTAAATGTCGAATGATTTTATCAAAAGCATTTTGACAGTCTTGAGTCCACTCAAATGCAGTGTCTTTTGTTAAGAGGTTACAAATGGGTTTAGAGATTGAACTAAAGTCCTTTATAAACCTCCTATAAAATCCAGCATGTCCCAAAAATGAGCGAATTTCTTTAATGGTTTTTGGAGGGGGTAAATTGGCAATGACATCAACTTTTGCTTTATCAACTTCAATTCCATGAGATGACACGACATGTCCCAAAAAAATTCCAGAAGTAATCATGTAATGACATTTTTTCCAATTTAAAATAAGACCTTTTTCCTCGCATCTTTTTAAAACTTTTTCCAAATTTTCAAGACAATTATCAAATGTATTCCCAAAGACAGTTAAATCATCCATGAAAATCTCCAAACAATTTTCAACCATGTCGCTAAAAATGCTTAGCATACATCTTTGCAATGTTGCTGGGGCATTGCATAATCCAAATGGCATCCTTCTAAATGCAAATGTTCCAAAAGGACATGTGAATGTAGTTTTATCTTGATCTTCGAGTGCAATGAGAATTTGATAATAACCTGAATATCCATCAAGAAAATAGTAGTATGGATGACCTGCTACTCTTTCTAAAATTTGATCCAAAAATGGTAATGGAAAATGATTTTTTTTAGTGGCGTCATTTAATTTCCTATAATCAATACACATCCGCCAACTAGATGGGACTCGACTTGTTAACAATTCACCTTTTTCATTTTTTATCACTGTGATGCCAGATTTTTTTGGAACTACTTGTGTTGGGCTTACCCACTTACTATCAGAAATAGGGTAGATAATCCCAACATCAAGTAGTTTGAGAACTTCAGTTTTCACAACATCTTTCATGTGTGGATTTAATCTCCTTTGGGGTTGTTGAGATGTTTTTGCATTTTCTTCTAAGTGAATTTTGTGAGTGCAAATTAGTGGATTAATGCCCTTGAGATCTTTTAGTGTCCAACCAATTGCATTTTTATGTCTTTTAAGCATATCAACTAATTTACCTTCTTGATCACTTGCTAGTTTGGAAGAAATTACCACTGGATATGTTTCATCTTCTCCAAGAAATGCATACTTCAATTCTTCTGGCAAGGGTTTTAACTCCAATATGGGTGGTTCGTCTTTGTTCTCTTATTTTGCCTCAAATTCTTTCTCTGATCCTGGTAACGAGTGTTACCTGATAAAATCATCAAGATCAATTTCAATATTTTCTTTAACATTTTCAATTGAACAAATATCGAATTGATCACGAGTACTCCCTTCTTGAATGTTTTCTTCCACAAGAGTTTCAATAAGATTTTCATCTTCACTTTCATCTCCTTTGTCATGTGGTTGCTTACAAAGATTAAAAACATTGAGCTCTAAGGTCATGTTACCAAATGACAACTTCATTATTCCATTCCTGCAATTTATAAGAGCATTAGAAGTTGCTAAAAATGGACGACCCAGAATTACAGGAATTGCATTACAAGCTTCGATAGGTTGTGTATCTAAAACTATGAAATCAACAGGATATACAAAGTTATCAACTTGGACCAACACGTCTTCTACCATACCTCTTGGCACTTTAACAGATCTATCAGCAAGTAAAAGTGTTACCGAAGTAGATTTTAACTCGCCTAGATTGAGTTCTTGATAAATTGAATATGGAAGTAAATTCACACTAGCTCCAAGATCAAGCAAGGTTTTTTTAATCTTTCGTTCTCCAATAATACATGAAATATTAGGACAACCAGGGTCTTTGTATTTCAAAGTATTATTATTTTGAATGATTGCACTTACTTGTTCGGCTAAAAATGCTTTCTTTTTCACATTCAATTTTCTTTTCACAGTGCACAAGTCTTTCAAAAATTTGGCATATGATGGTACCTGTTTTATTGCATCTAATAAAGGAGTATTAACTTTTACTTGTTTAAAAATATTATATATATCAGAATTCAAATTTGATTTTTTTTGTATTTTTCAATGCATGAGGGAATGGTGATGACACTGTCTGTTGAACCTCCTCTTCGCAAGTTATGGGTTCCACATCCTTGCCCTTTGGAGTTGATTTATCATCATCTTCACAAGGTTCAGGAATGGATTTTTCCACAACCTTACCACTTCGGAGGGTAATAACAGATTTTACCTGATCCATCGGTTGAGTTCCAGAAGTTCCAGTTTGTGAATGATGATCTTTGGGATTAGGCTGTGGTTGTGAAGAAAATTTACCTTTTTCATGAACATTAAGTGCAGATGCAAATTTAGCAAGAGTATCTTTCAAATCTGTCATGGTTTGAGCAGTTTGAGTATTGATAGACTCTTGCTTTGCAATGAAAGAATTCACTAAATCTTCCAAATTTCTTTTAGGTGGAGGAACATAAGGTGCATAATTTTGAAAATTTTGTTGAGTTTGAAAATGTGGTTGCGGAAATTGTGCAGCATTATCATTCCTCCAACTAAAATTTGGATGATTTCGCCAACCTGGATTGTAATTTTGAGAAAATTGTTCAAAATTTGGCCTTTTGAAATTGTTCAAAACATTGACTTGTTCATGGAGACATTCTTTAAAAGAGGGCAAAGTGGGATAATATTTTGTAGAATGATCACTTGTATCACAGATGTGACACGCAATTTCTTGAATAGCTTTTAACTGACCATTTTTTTTCAATTCAAGTGCCTCAACTTTTCTTGCCAAAGAGGTAAATCTAGCTTGGAGATCATGTTCATCTTTGAGGGTGTACATACCTCCACCAGATGTGGGAGATTGAATCTTGTTTGATGGTTCGATTGTACCTATAGTGTCCCAATTTTGAGCATTTTCAGCTAATGAATCGAGATACTCAATTGCCTCATTTGGATCTTTATCTTCAAATGTTCCATTACACATAAATTCAACCATTTGCCTATCTTTAGGTGTTAAGCCTTCATAAAATTGAGAAACAACTCTCCAAATTTCAAAACCATGATGTGGACAAAGATTAAGCAATTCTTTGTATCTATCCCAACATTGATTAAAAATTTCTCCTTGTTTTTGAGTGAAAGTGATGATTTGCCTTTTGAAAGAATTTGTTCTATGAGATGGAAAAAACTTTTTCAAAAATTGTTGTTGCAATTCATCCCAAGTTCGAATGGATCCCGATCTAAGATTTTGTAGCCAAGTTTTAGCTTTATCTTTTAAAGAAAAAGGAAAAAGCTTAAGTCAAATGGTGTTCATGCTACAATTTAGATCATTATATGTGTTGCACACTTCTTCAAACTCTCGTAAATGCATGTATGGATTTTCAGAATCTAAGCCATGAAAATTGGGTAAAAGTTGGATAATACCAGGCTTAAAATTGAAATGAGATGCATCAGGGGTGTAATGCCCGAGATTTTGATTATGTTAATCTGGGATTATTGATTATGAATTGATGTAATTATAGTCGGGCCATTCCGAGACCAGATTGGGCAAAGAATATGGAATGTATAAATTTGGGCCGAAGGTGCGGCGCCCGGGCGGAAGTTTTTGACCGCCCGAGCGCCATTGTCTAATGGAATAAACCCGAGCACCTCGCGCCCGGGCGGAAGTTTTTGACCGCCCGAGCACGATTGTATATTATGCGAGGGCCGAACCTTTCTCGCCCGGGCGGATATTTTTGACCGCCCGAGCGCGATTGTATATTATGTGAGGGCCGAACCTTTCTCGCCCGGGCGGATATTTTTGACCACTTGAGCGCGAGACGTGTATTACAAAGGGTGATCCACTTGCTCCTTGCATGCATTGATATATAATGATTTGTCTTCATGCCTTCAAACATTCAGAATTCATGGGAAACGAAGAAAGGAAATCGAGAATCTTTCAGAAAAATCCTTACGCCTGTATATTTAAATCCGTCCGTTAGATTTTGAATCCGACTTCAGTACCGGGTTGCTATCGACGAGAGCTACAACTGGACGTAATTTTTATTAAGTTTTGATATGATTTGAAATTATGATACTGCCAGAATCAGATATGATCCATATATGTTGTTCTTGAGATATCAGATATTGTATAATCGAAATCGGATCAAAGAACAGACTGTTTATGCAATTGTTATGAATTTTCAGAGTTGATTTGATTGTGATTAGACCGATTTGATATCAGAATTATGTTGTTATCGATCACGAGATGTTGGGATTGATATTTGATTAATACTGTATCGCTGGGTATATTGATATTATTCAGATTTGGATCAGATGAGTTGTTGATTTGTATATACTGATATTGTATCGCCGGTATTGCGAGATTGTACAGAGTTGAGATTATGATCTGTTATTGTTAAGATTTCGGGTTGTACTGATACTGATTATGAGCCGTGTTATTATATCTGTGATGTTGAAATTGACAGGGTTATTGAGATGGTATTGTTATGCCGTCGAAACATCAGTAGATTGATATTAATCAGATTCGTTTGATTGAGATTGTATCGTTGACATTGATCAGATTATGTCTTGATTTGCGTATTGATCAGAACAGGCCTTGAATTGAGCTGTATATTGACACAGTCTATTCGATATTGTCATTTCAGATTTGATATAGACAGATTTGACTTCAATACTTCGACTTCGTCAGACCGAGAAGAGAAAGGTATAAATTGATGTTGATGCGGGATTGCACAACTCGAGTTGACTTGACTTGAGTTTCCCAAAATCACATACTTTACCTTATTGCATTGATATTTGCAATTGAATGAATTTGATATCTGTGATCTATTGATTTATGTATTGAGTCATAGGCGGATGCGCCTAGTTGTAGACGATTGATTTCGTGACAGGAGTGCCTGATAGTGATGGAATCGTCACGGGCACATTGCACATTGTCACGGGATAGTGATTTGGCGAAACTGCCAAAGTCTGTGACGGATAGGTCAAGACACCAGATGTTTGGTCATATCGAAGTGGATAGAATTGGAGTTTCTTCTATTACTGATGTTCGATATGGAAAGGGCCAAAGTCCGTGAATAAGAACGTACCACCACCCCGATCGGGAGTGTAGGTGGGTGTATGTTCTTATTCAGATCGGGATCCCTAGATTAGGATGAGTCGAGTCAGAGTTTAAGAATCACGGAGTGTGATTCGGAGTTTGTATTGATTCATGTTTCTGATTTTGATACATGTTATGAATATTTGTTTCATGTTGTTATATTTGTTTATATGAAATGCATGTATACATGATTTATACTGGGAATGTAATTCTCACCGGAGTTATCTGACTGTTGTCTTGTTTGTATGTGTGCTTGACAACAGGTGGGACAGGATCAGGAACAGGAAGAGGATGAGAGATTATAGTTAGCGTGGAGATCCGGGCCCAGAAGCAAAATAGGATTCAGCACTGGATGTATAGTCATTGAACCTAGTTGAGATAGAGACATGTAGTACATATTTTGTACGTTGATATTGATATCTATATCAGATAGATTACATTACGTTTCCGCATTTATATTTAAAAAGAAAAAAAAAATTAGTCTCACTTTTCTTAATTGTTATATTTGACATTAATAATGATTAAGACATGAATTAGCGTCCGGGTCCCCTTGAAAAACTAGACATGAAGGTGCACTAGTACGTGTAGGATTCATGTGATCTCTAAGTGTTCTTCGTCTATCATGATCATGTTGAGATTGAATTTCACATTCATTTTCTTGGATGGGTTCTTCCGCCATGTTTTGTAAAAATAAAGGGTTATTTCGAATGAGTCGACCACTAAGTGTACGTGACCAAATGCTCATGCAAATGCAAATGCAAAAGAATAAAAACACACAAAAGCAATAAAAATTCAAATAAAGAAAAATAAACTATAAACAAAATTAAAAAGACTTGAAATTAAATTTTACTTCCCCGGCAACGGTGCCAAAAACTTGTTGCGACTTTGATTGTTGCACTCCCAAGAGCAGGTTGTCAACAAGTAGTATAATTCGGTGAGTCCGAATATCGTATCCACAGGGAAGCTAAGGTAATTACAAGTCCACTACAATGTCTTTTTGTTTTTGTTTTTGTTTTTTTTTTTCTTTTAATGGTTTGAATCTTTAATTGGTAATTTTTAATTGTTCAAATTTTAATTTAAGTAGTTGAGATTAAAAGATCCACTCTTTGTATTTTAATAAAGTTAACATTAATGAACATTATTGAAATCCACTTAATAAAATGATTCCAATATATATTAAATAATCATATTTTTATTATGTTATATATTATAATCTTATAAATATATAATATATACCAAAACTTGTAAATGTTGTCAAATATTTATTGTGCTATATATATATTTGTAAACACTAAATCAAGGTTCCCACTTTAAATGGTTGGTAAAACCAAACAAACATTTAAATGGTACCAAGAAATTAATATTATGATATTAATATATAATAAATCAAGGCATCCACTTTAAATGGTTGGTAATACCAAACTAACATTTAAATGGTTCCAAGAAATTAGTGTAACATATAGCAACAATAAATAAAAACTCCCACTTATAAGTAGGGTATAATAATACTTAAAGAAATAAATATAACATAAACAATAAATAATGATTAAATAATATAAGACATAGATTCTTACCTTTTAATAACATTATTATCATGCCAAGAGTTTCACCTTTTCATCTCAACTTTGGGAAGTTAGCTACTCATTATTCAAAGTGTAAAACTTTGAATATGAATTTAACATGCTAATTATATTTAAATGAAGAAATAAAGGAAAAACAAAGAGAAAAATATTATGAACTCAAAGGTTTGTTCATAAAATGAGGGGTATCTCAATACATTACAATGCACCCCTATTTATAGCCAAATTTGGGGAGACAACCACAAATAAAATATTATTTTTTACACATAAGTCTTCACTGATGTTCCAAGAAATTAATATTTTAATACACATCACTTTTGAAAATATTCCCATCTGAATTTTCTTCTCCACATAAAATAAAACATGTAGATATCTGAGTTGTTTGAATTGTGGTATTTTTTTAACCATTTGACCAAGTAATTCGAGAGATATGGTCAAAATACTAGAGAATGATAAAACTGTCACTTCTTTGGTAACTTTAATTGTTGCTTAATTTGATCTCATTTGTGAGAAGATTTTTATCTCATGCTTGCCACCAATATTGTAGATATTAACATCAACTTTCTACAGGCCCAAGAATCATCTTAATCCCATTTTCAACGCCAAGTTTATTCTTGTTTTATCGAACCTGTAAAAAATAGTAAAAACTTATAATTACACAACAACTTATATTTTATACAATTTATTATAAAACATATAATATTTAAACATTTAATAAAATAAAAACTATATATTTATATTATAAAACATTTAATTAATATACAATTTTTTATCTTTATCATTGTTGTGTTTGTATGTGTGCATGACAATAGGTGGGACAGGATCAGGGTCGAAAAGAGCATGATAGATCGAGAATAGAGTGGTGATTCGGGCTTAGAAGTAGAGTTGTTGTTCAACACATGACATGTAGTTGATAAACATTAGTTTGTTATGACTTTATTTTGTACAAGACTTGTACTTTTGATCATGTGTAGATATTGAACTTGATCTTGTAATTTGAATAAAATGGGACATAACTTGTTGTAGAAATTTGTACACTTGTTTATAAGGTGTTCAACATTTTTAAAAAAAAATTTTTGCAACCTAGTTTATTTAATTGATCCATTTAATCCCAACGATGATTGAGAAGAATGAGTTAGCTTCCGGGTCCCCACATATACAGATCACATACAACAGTGAAATACTCGTACGTAAAATATCGTTTTCATGAAGATGCATAAAATTTAACCATAAATGTTTTCAAAAACCTTTTCATGATGCATAAACTTTAAACATAAACATTTTCATATCATCTTCAACATATTCATATACATATTATCATCAACAAACTCATATACATATTATCATCAACATATACGTATTCCTTTTTCCTTTCGTTGAATTCAGATAGTTAATTGTGACTTTCGTTTTCATCTATGTCTACGTGTTGGGCGATGGATCCATCTACATGTAACCACAGTACTGGGCGGTGGAGACATCAGCAACACTGTCACCGGTCAACTGAGCATTGGCCTATCATATTCTCATATGAAAATACGATCGTCGGGGCTCCCTCGGGGGTCTTCTCCCATAGACGGGCTCCCTCGGAGGCCTTTTTCCCATAAATGGGCTCCCTTTGGGGTCAACACAACGACAGGAAAGTCAGTTCGACTGATCCAAGTCTGGGTTTCTAAAGGACTAATCAGTTCAGGACCAAAATAGATTTGTTTACTAAATTTATTTATTATTTATGATTGCAGGTTATAGGAAAACTGATCAAAAACTCGGTCTGGTACTTGGACAGTGGATGTTCAATACACATGACTGGAGACGCAAAATTAATATCACAGCTGATCAAGTACTCAGGTCCCAAAATCGGTTTTAGAGACGCCTCTCAAAGTAGAACCGTGGGTAAGGGTAAGCTTATCCATTGTAACATTATTATTGATGATGTCTTCTTATTTATTGACAATTTGAAATATAACTTGATTAGCATCAGTCAATTATATAATCATAACCATTCAGTTGAATTCAGTAAACATGCTTGTAAGGTTAGGAACACAACTAGTGACATCATTATGACAGACAATAAATGTGATAATACATATAAAGTTAGTTGGAATAATCAGCCCAATAAACTAGTCTGCTTTTTCGCTTTAAATCAATCTAAGAACTGGTTATGACATAAGAGGTTGAGCCACCTGAACTTCAAAACCATTGCACAACCGAGTAACCACGAACTGGTAACTGGTCTGCCAAAAATTGAGTCTTCAAAAGATAAAATTTGTTTAGCTTTAAGTTTGGGAAGTGATAAGTGCAAGAATTGCACTTAATTTATATGAGAATCCATTTGAATTATGTTAGTTCAGACAGAATTATGCTTGGTATTTGTTGTTTTTTGTGTCGTGCAGGAGATAAACGACTATAGATGATTGATGGCGATTAGGGGCATTTTTGGATGTTGAACTATTGATAAACTTGAGCCACAGCACTAAGGAACAGTGCCGCAGCGCCAAGATGGCCGAAGCCTAAGCACCTAGGTGCTGTGAAGTAGCGCCGCTGCGGCTGGATCACCGAGCAACAAGCGCCTAGACACTACACCATTAGCGTCGCGACACTAACTCTCGAACCAGCGGGCGCCTAGGTGTTGCCCAAGCAGTGCCAGGACGCTAGTGCCGACGTGAATCAACAAATGGGCTTCAACTCACGGACCTTGACGAAATATAAAAAAAGGAATAGGGTTTCAAATGAGGGCAGCCGTTTTGTAGAAAAAAAAACGTGAGAGACGAGAGCACACGCTTGGAGACAATCTGGAGCACAATAATTGATCGCAACGACGAAAAAAGACGAATCTGGGGACACAGACGCCACTTCTGATTTGCTATTTAATCTTTCGCCTTTTTTATTTCTTTTGTTGTGATATCTAAACTTTCAATCATGCGTTGTTTTTGTTTAGATTTCTTTATGAACTAACTTTTCCATTCTAGAGGATGACGTAGCTTTGTTGACATGATAATTTTGACTCAGTTGTTTATATGATTGAATTATCTTTGGTTTAATTGTGTTTTCTAGTTCTTATTGCTTTCAATTTATTCGCCATAAATTGTTTGTTATCTGATTAATTCTACAACTCGAGAGAGGGACTAGAATTATGGATCATTAGAGACACATTGTAAAATGTTTATATTGTTCGGAAGGCGTATAACTGTAGTGAGACCTAGTTAAGATCATTGTTTGCATATATCATTTGAACTTAGATTCTTATTAGGAATGTTTGAATTGAAGTCTGAATGATACACTTTTTTTCCACTTGGGAAAAGGGGAAGAAAATAATTAAGTGGTTTTGGCCATTAAATGACTAGAATTCATAAATATAAATGCAACCGAGAATAGTTATCGTGGAAACTAAGTGAAATAACTTCTCTAAATATTTTATCTTATTGATATTTTCTCAATTCGGTGATTAGATTAATATTTATCTACAATTAATTCATTTTCAGTAAACCAAACATTTTATTGATTCTTTTGAATAAAGTCGTGAATATTTTAATTACAAGCACTGATATATTTTTATATATACACTCCTTGTGAGAACAATATTTTACTCTCTTATATTAAAACTTGACAACCGTGCGCTTGCGAGCGAAAAATACGCAACAGGAAGCAAGTTAGAATATCTTTCAAAAAGAAAGGAAGTAAATTTTCAACCTGATTCTTAGAACTGATACATATGGACTTGTTTGATCCAATAGCAATCATGAGCTTAGGGAGAATGAAATACACATTATTGATTGTTGATTACTTCTCAAGATTTACTTGGGTAAACTTTCTTAAATCTAAAGTTCAAACTGCTTCACAACTCATAAAACTTTTCAAAAGACTTTTAAATAAGAGATCAGTTAGGATTGAAAAAATAAAATCTGATCGAAGAACTGAATTTTTCAATCAAACTCTATCTCAATTTCTTGAAAATTTGGGAATCAGATATGAGTTCTCAGATGCAAGAACACCACAGCAGAATGGTGTAGCTGAACGCAGAAATCAGACTCTTAAGGAAGCAGCTAGAACTATGCTTGATGATTCTGGTATTTTTCAAATATTTTGGGCAGAAGTAGTTAACACAGAGCGTTATACTCCGAACAGATCGATGATTAATAAGAATCATTCGAAAACACTTTATGAGATCTGACATGGAAAGAAAAGTGTGGTTTCTTACTTCAAAATATTTGGGTGTAAATGTTTCATTCACAATAATGGTAAAAACTACTTAAATACGTTTGATGTTAAATCAGACGAATAATTATTTCATGGTTTTTCATTAGTTAGTAAGGCTTATAGATTATTTAATAAGCGTATTCTTAATGTTCAAGAATCAATACATGTTTTTGATGAAAATGTACTAACTGATAAGCCCACTGTCCCAGTTGAGCTAACTAATCGCTTAACAGATATCAGTTTGGAGGATGATAGTGAAGATGAAGTTCACGCTCACAAATTTCCTTCAACCATCAAAATCCGAAGTGGTAGATCAACCAGTTGGACATGACGCAATTTCTGGTGATCAGTTGAAGAACACCAAGATAATATTTAAGCACAAACTGAAGTCATTCCAACTGAAGCAGAAGAAACTGGTCAGTTACAAATTGAACCAGTTGCCCAAAGAAGTTTGACATATCCAACCTACAGATGAAGCAAAAATCATCCTCATGATTTGGTATTCTAGAATACACAAAATGTAATATACATAATATATAAAATACACCAAACTTACATATATTAGTCTATGATTCCCCTGCTTTAATACAAATCATTTCATGAGATTGTCTCATAAGTCAATTTCGTGAGATAAATATTCTATTTGTGTCACCCATGAAAAAGTAATACGTTTTTTGTCATAAAATATTATTTTTCATTGTTAAAATTAGTAGAGTTGACCTGTCTCACGACTCATGAATAATGATCTGTGAGACCGTCTCACAAGAGATTTACTCTCTTTTAGAATGATAAATCATATGGCCTAGCTATAATTAAGCCGGATTCATTAAAAATCGGAGAAAGGGAAGTAGTCATTCATTCTATATTCTTCTCTTCTGGGTTATAAAAGGAATATGGAAAATTATCCAAAAATTCATTTTGGTATAGAAGAACCCATTTTACAATTTTTACTAGTTATGACCCAAAATGTGAAAAATGTATATATTTTTTTCAGTTCGCGAAACAACCTTGCTAATCCATATGTTACATAAACTATTAATTCTATTTTTCCTTTTCATTCCATTTTTTTGAATAAATAGATTAAGCAAATATATAATTTGATTTTATTTGTTCAAGCATTTAATATATCTGAATAAAGATGGTTAATTGGATCCGACGGATCAAACACAACCTAAAGAAAGTAGCGAGCTTTAATTTTGATGGCTTAAAGCTCCACATACTTCAATTCCTTTGGTTGATTGTATTATATTTTATTTTAAAAATAAGGAAGGTGTGTGCTGGTTAAATTTAATTATTTTGGGAAAAACTGTTAGAATATGTATACACAGAAGCCATGGAAGAACTTCAACCTCCAGAAGTTATCATAATGAATTATTCATAGAAGAAAAAATATCTCGAATGAATTTACAGAGAGTCAAACTAATATTTATACATGATGTATTTGACACTCTAACTAACTTGACAGCTGTTGATAGCTATCAACCAACCACCAATGACCAATGTATTTAACACACCCTCTCAAGCTTGTAAGATGTTCAACATGTCAAGCTTGGATAAGAGATGATGATGTTGATCTGAACACAAAGCCTTGGTGAATATGTCGGCCGGCTGCTGTTGAGTATGGATATGAGAAGTGGTTAGTATATGAGAACGAATTTTTTCAGGCACGAAATGGCAATCTATTTCAATGTGCTTCGTGCGTTCATGATATAGCGGATTTGCGGCAATGTGAATAGCCGCCTGGTTGTCACAAAAGAGAGGAGTGGGCGAATTAAAAATCAGTCCCATGTCTGCTAAAAGACTTCGAATCCAAGTGATTTCGCATGCTGTGGTAGCCATGGAGCGATATTCAGCCTCGGCGGAGGAGCGAGAAACAGTGTTTTGCTTTTTTGTTTTCCAAGAGACCACAGAAGAGCCAAGCTTGATCACATATCCAGTTAAGGACTTCCTACTCATTGGACACGAACCCCAATCAGAGTCACAGTAAGCAGAAAGTTGTAAATCACTGGAGGCAGACAAGAAAATGCCCAAATCTGGACTACGCTTGAGATAACCAAGAACTCGAAGAGCTGCATTCATATGTGATTGCTTTGGAGTTTGCATGAATTGACTAAGAGATTGAACCGAGAAACATATGTCCGGGCGAGTAATCATGAGATAAATCAGTCGTCCGACTAAACGTTGATATGAAGTAGGATCAGGCAACAGAGGGTCAGAACCAACAGTCTTGGTGAGCTGATCATATTCAAGAGTAGTGAGTTTTAAGTGTTGTTCCATAGGAGTATGATATGGCTTGCAACCAGTCATGCCTGTATCGGATAGCAATTCCAGCACATATTTACGCTGATTCAAACAAATAACGGCCTTTGATCTGGCAACCTCAATCCCCAAGAAGTATTTTAAAGGGCCGAGATTCTTAATGTCAAGATGTGCATGCAAATATTCTTGGAGAGCAGTGATTGCAAGAGGGTCATCACCCGTGATGACAATGTCATCAACATAAAGAAGAAGTAATGTGATTGAACTAGCTTGTCTCTTGTAAAATAAAGAGTGATCATGAAGAGACTGTAAGTAACCAGCATGCTGCATAATGTGACAGAATTTTAAATTCCATTGGCGCGAGGCCTGCTTCAATCCATATAAGGATTTAAGAAGTTTGCAAGCATGATTGGGTTGTTGTCTTTCGAACCCTTGAGGAATAGACATGTAGATCTCCTCATGTAAATCACCTTGAAGGAAGGTGTTGGTGACATCCATTTGGTGTAAGGACCAATTCCTTGCTGCAGCCACAGCTAAGACACATCGAACGGTAATTATCTTTGCAACCGGTAAGAATGTGTCAAGATAGTCAATGCCATATTGTTGGGTGTATCCTTTTGCTACAAGACGGGCTTTGAATCTGTCAATGCTGCCATCGGCATTGTGCTTGATTTTGTATACCCATTTGCAACCTATGGTCTTTTTTCCTGGAGGCAGAGGAACAATTACCCAAGTGTGGTTAGCTTCAAGAGCAGAAATCTCAGCTTCCATGGCTGCATGCCATTCAGGATCAGAGGCTGCGGCAGAGTAACTAGTGGGTGATGTTGCTTGAGAGATACAAGCCAAGAAGGACCGGTGTGAGGATGTTATATGGTTGTAAGATATATGATCAAGAAGACTATGTGGTGTAGAGGAAATGTTGGAGCATACATAGTCTTTAGTCCATTGGGGAGGACGATGTGATCTGGGAGGTCTGGTAGAGGTAGAAGCTGGAGATACTTCCATCGTGGGAGTAGGTGTAGGAATAGAACTTAGGGGAACAAGGTCGAGGGAAGGAAAATCATCAGTATCTAATGTTGAGGGTGAGGGAAAAGGGGTGGAATCACGATTGTGGGAGGAAAAAGGGAAGATGTCTTCATGAAAGACAACATCCCGAGAGACAATGAATTCTTGATTGGTCAAGTCAAGAAGTTTGAAACCTTTCTGATTTGCAGGATAACCAAGAAAAACATATGGTTTAGCTCGAACATCAAATTTGTGACTAGGTTTGAGATTGGATGCATAGCATAGGCAGCCAAAAACCTTTAAATGCGAGTAGTTAGGCGGTTTATTGAACAAACATTCAAATGGAGTTTTGTTGGAAAGTAGAGGAGTTGGTGTTCTATTAATCAAATAAGCTGCGTGGAGAACACATTCACCCCAATATGAATCAGGAATTGAACCCTGGAATTTTATGGCTCGAGCAATATTAAGTATGTGTCTGTGCTTACGTTCGACTAAACCATTTTGCTGTGGAGTGTAAGGGCAAGAACTTTGATGAATTATGCCCATGGAAGAGAAATACGTTCGGCATTCAGTACTGAAGAATTCATGAGCATTTTCAGTTCGAATGTATTTTATGGGTTTATCGAAATGATTCAAAGCAAAGGCAAAGAATTGTTTAAGTATGTGCAAGGTATCTGATTTGAAATGCATAAGAAAAACCCAAGTGCTCCTTGAAAAATCATCCACCACAGTAAGGAAGTACTTGAAACCATCATGGGTTTGATGTCTATAGGGACCCCATATATCGATATGTAAAAGATGAAAGGCATGAGGAGATGGAGAGCTAGCTTTTCTGGGAAATACATTTCTGGTTTGTTTAGACATAGGGCATATTGTGCAATGATGTATAAGAGATTTTTGTTTAATAAAGGGTAAGAATTGTAAACGAGACACTGACAAGTGACCAAATCTTTTATGCCATATATCTATATCAAAGTCATTACAATGGGAAAGGTTACAAGTATTTGAAGAAGGGATTGTTGTAGCAGATTTGTGTTTGTTGGATGGGGTAGATGAAGAAGACACCACGGCAGGAAAAAACTGGTGAAGATAGTATAATCCATGCTTTTGTCTACCAATCCCCATGATCCTCCCAGTCAAAAGGTCCTGAAAAAGACAAAAATGTGGATTAGAAACTAATGGAACATCGATGGTCTTTGGTGAATTGGGAAATAGATAAGAGATTGAAGTCGAAATCTGGTACATGTAGGACACGATGTAATGTACAAGAAGGGGCAATATGAATAGAACCAATGGATAAAACTTGAGTAGTGTTACCATTTGGCAGCCTAACAGATCCAGCAGCGGAGTCACACGGTTGCGAGTTTTTCATGCCACTAGAAGAACCTGTAATGTGAGCATTTGCTCCACTGTCTAAAATCCATTCATTAGCATCATTGACAGTCATCAAACTTGTAAAATTACCTGCAAGATTCGTTGAAACTTCGCTGTCCTCTCGTGATATAGGAACTGAGTTTTGATCCAGGAGTTTCAATATTTGCTGGTACTGAATATCAGTAAAATGTCGAGGCATTGCATTATCCAATCGTGTTTCCTTCTGTGGAGAAGGAGGCTGGAAGATTGGCTTTTCAAAGGAAGAATGAACAGAAACCTTGGGAGAGGAATGATACTGCTTGAATCCTCTTGTTTGAGGAAATCGTTTATGTAGTTTGTGGCCCAGAGGGTAACCAATCAAACGAAAACAATTCTCCTTGGCATGACCTAGTATATTGCAATTTTCACATTTTATTGAATCATGTTTCTTAGTAGATGAAGAGTAAAACACGGCTGTTGGAATATCAACTACGGGCTGAGAAGATAGCACATGGAGAGTCGATTCTTCATGGCTAATAATCGAGTAAGCTTGATTGACAGAGGGCAATGGATTTATCATGAGGATTTGACTCCTAATGTGCCCATAACTATCATTTAATCCCATCAAAAATTGAAGGAGACGCATTTGTTGATCGTGATCGATGTACGCTTTAGCACTTGCACACTCACAAGAGGGAAGTGTTACCAAGGATGCAAACTCGTCCCATAGTCGCTTGAGCGTTGAAAAATATACAGAGACAGAGGAAGATCCTTGAGTGAGATGAGAAATGTCACGGTGAATAGAGAATATTCGAGATCCACAAATTTTATCAAATCGTTCCTTCAAATCTCCCCAAACTTTGGAGGCGTCAGTGCAGTAGATAATACCACTAAAGATCTCTTTGGAAACAGAGTTCATAATCCAGGAAAGAACAATTGCGTTGCACCGCTCCCATTGATGTAGAGTCGGGTGTGCAATTGTTGGACGAATGTATGATCCATTGATGAAACCTAATTTGTTCTTCGCTTGCAGAGAAATCAACATTGCTCGACTCCAGACATTGTAATTCTCCGTGCCAATGAGTGGATCCTGAACCAGAGAGATCCCCGGAGCATCCGAGGGATGTAGATAAAGCGGATCACTAAATCCAAATGTGGCAGCGTGATTCGCCATGAAGATCGAAGATCGATATGCAGTTAGATGCGGAAGCAATGCTCTGATACCATGTTAGAATATGTATACACAGAAGCCATGGAAGAACTTCAACCTCCAGAATTTATCAGAATGAATTATTCATAGAAGAAAAAATATCTCGAATGAATTTACAGAGAGTCAAACTAATATTTATACATGATGTATTTGACACTCTAACTAACTTGACAGCTGTTGATAGCTATGTATTTAACAAAAACTTTATATTTATTCAACAAAATTGATTTTTCATTTGTCAATATGGACCGAAAATTCATTCCACAATGGTATGCTAAGTTAGCAAGAAATTCAAACATCGATCGATATTTAAAAAAATTTAAATTAAAGCCTCATTTCTCTTACATTGAAAGGGACTTGTTGTAGTAGAATAGTAATTAAAAAAGAAAAAAGAAAAAGAAAAAAAGAAAGGATTTCAGTTGATATGATCTCTTTGGTCGAGGAAGGGAAACCGTGAGCAAGTACTGCATGGAAGTTCGTGGGCTTGGGCTTAGATTACAAGAAGCAATATTAGAAGATTTGGGCCTCGACAAAGACTACATCCACAACAGTTTAGGGGAACAGGGCCAGCATATGACCATCAATCACTACCCACGCCCGCAATGCCCAGAGCCCGAACTCACTTATGGGCTTCCGGCCCATACGAATCCAAATACCCTCACCATCCTTCTTCAGGAAATGAACGTCACAGGCCTACAGCTGCTCAAAGATGGAAAATGGCTCACCGTCAGACCTTCCCCAAATGCATTTGTGGCCAACATTGGGGATCAGTTGCTGGTAATACATATAGAAAATATATCCATCTATTTGCTGCTCAACTTAATTCTTATTGGATTGGATTGCAGATCTTACATTTTACACTATTAGGTTTGTATTTATCTTACATTTTAAAAGGGTCAAATGTAAGAAAAATACAAACATGAAATTAGTAGATATAATGTTAGAAGATATCATATTTATTTGTTAGCTTTCAAAAACTTCAACGAAGATATATAATATTTAAATATAGTTAATTTTTTTTTTTTTTTTGTTATTATGACAAACATCATGGAAGTAGATGCAATTTTTTATTAGCAATTTTATATATATGCAAACATGTGTAATTGCTTAAAATCAATACTTGACGTTGTGAACTGTCCAATTACCTGATTTCGTTAAAAATAATAATAATAATCTGAATTTTTAGTTCTAATATTAACTTTTTGTGACTTTGATCGCATATATTATTAAATTTCAGTTTTAGTGTTGTATTTTGCATTTTTTGAAAATTTTAATCATTTTTATCATAAGTATTGACGTAGAATTGTACACGTCAACATCAGGCCCACATTATAATCACATCGAAAAAAGACTAAAATTTATCAAAAAAGAAAAACAAATATATTTAACTTAAAAAAATGTATACTATTTTCAAATTATTATATAATAAATGATATAAAAATTTATTATAAAAAACCATTTTTGGTTTTTTATAATTTTAAATATAAAATGGTTTTTTATAATTTTAAATATAATCTCTACATATTCTAAAAATATTTAAAATACATGCATGCACGTAAGCAAAAGGCAGTATATATTATTAAAAGCACTCCTGTAATTTTGACACCAGACAACAAATAATTTAAAAAGTACTCTTTCTACAATTCTGATACCAAAAATTCAAATATTGACATGTAAAGCTTTTGATCTAAAAATACTTCGGACTTTTTTTTCAATCCGTAAATCAAAATTGTGATACTTGAAAATAGAATCCACAATACATTGGACATATCTATTACTATTATTATGAATATGGATAATAGATAGCACAAACAAATTTGGTGTCATGGTCAAATTAATTATGAAAAATACAAACTCGTAACGCGTACGTCGATACATTATATAAGAGAAAATATGTTCTGACATAATCAAAAGGATTTAAAAAAGAAAAATGAAAAGAAACACCTAAGTCTTCAATCATAGCATCATTTTAACTTTTATAAGATGCAGAAACACTATATAATAGAAGGAAACATCAAGAATCTTAAATCAAACGCAGAACTATCATATTAAAATGTTCTCTTAAAAACTGGCATGTTCTGAGTTTGAAGCTCAAATGCAAATTCAAGGGTAATCGCCCATGAAACGCGATTAATCCATGCCGTAAAATATGTACAATTAAATTATTAAGTATCCTTAGTTTGCGGGAAAAGTTGCTTTTTCCCAATCTAAATTCCCCATTGCCCATTAAAAACAAGGTCAGAAGATCACATTAAGAAGGAATCCAAGATTCATACCTGCATTTGTCAAAGCCCATATAAATAGATATAATAAAGGACCAGAAACTTCAAGTCTCCTTATTCCCTACTCTAGTTATGCTCAAGGATTGGTTGTCCTTTCATATCTTTCCACCTTAACACGCTTTGATGATGGCGAATCAGCTGCACCAGCATCTTCTTCCTCGAGATTTTCAAGAACTGTAGTTTCTGATGCAATTTGCTTCTCTATTGCCAACTGAGAAGTTTTTTCAGATGCTGTGGCAACATTATTTAGCTTGGTTTTGCTACTATGGGATTCAACTTCAAAATTATTATTTGCAAGAGAATTTTGGCACGCTTCAGCCGATTCTTTTAAAGGGTTCTCACTGGTGACTGAAGCCCCTTTCATCAAGTCCATGCCTGACTTGCACTGCTTCTCAAACATCATCTGAAGATATCGTCCTTGCTCTTCTATTCGAAGTTGTAAATTTCTTTGAATCTGCAAAAGAATAATTAGGCATCAGTGTCTTAGATACACTGCCTTTTGATTACCATAAGTGGCTAGAGCAGACGTCGAAACTTATTTCCTAGTTCTGAAATTTTTCAATGAAGCACAAATCTATACCTCGAGTTGTTCATGAAGTCGTTTTTGGACTTCCATTTGCAATCGTAATGCTTCTGTGAGCTCAATACCTCTACTCCAAACAAGAAAAAAAATGTGATGGTAAGAAAGTTACCACGAAAGAAATAAATGCGGGGACACAATTTTTCCGGATGTTGGCTTAATTTTTTATACTTCACATTTTTTATCTAGCTGAAGCAACAATGTTCTTTTAAATTGCCCTTACATGTTGCCTTAAATAAAAATACCAATTGCCAACATGATCGAGAATAATTCTGCAAGCTATGCACAAGAGAGAACCGTAGGTTGATAGAAATGATGTCAGAACAGTAAACCAACGATATGATCCAAATCATTAACATCCTCCATTCACTTCAGACATTCTATTCTAGCCAAAGATTTCATTCTTTTCAGACTTCTCATCATGCTCTGGATTCTAACGACAATCCTGGTTTCAAGGCCGACCTAACAATCACCACACTTCTTCCTTGCACAAATTCCTAGAGTGATTAACATGATTCCCACGATTCAAAAGAATATTTATAGTGCAAATAAAGCTAGGATTAAAATTGAAAATATCAAAAGAAAGTCGCAGAAATGGTGGTCATGGGTACTAAAGAAACAAAGGGATATGACTTTTCAGAAACTTTGTCACAGATACACTAAGCTCCCATTCAAGCTACCATACTCTGCCCAATTTAATTGTAATCTGGGTAGAATTAGCCATTGTCAACCCTCCATTAATAAAAAAATTTAATGGAAGTGAGAGACAAACAAGCATTCAAAACACAGTAAAGTCGTCATTCACCAGAAGAATTTTACAAAGATCCATCAAACTTACGTTTTTAAATCCAGGGACGAGATTTCTTCAATGGTGGTCAATCTTTTCTCTGCTTCTGCAAACAGAAAAAAATGCATTATAAAGATATGACAAAAAAGTACATTATGTAGGGTGACTTCACAGCATGTATAGTTAAGAGGAGCATAGCATCAACGAAAGGATAGAACACGAGTACTTGTTGTCATTACAAAGTGAACTAGATCAAGGTGATGATACAGAATATTCGGCAAAGATGTACCAATCAGAAAAAATCTTATCAAGAATCATCATGACTAAAATAAACTTGTAGATTTGCAACCTTCCGCTGGTGAGGAGAAAGAATGTGTAGATAGGATAATATAGTAAATGAAACAAGAAAGTACATAAACCAGCTCAAGAACTATTGGAATTTTGGATCCTAACAATTAAACATTAAAAAGGCTGAATTTTAGAAATCCAACAACAAATGGAATACCAGTGAACTAAAGATATATACCACAGATCATAGTTGTCGAAAGCGCGAGGCGCAAAAAAGCGCTCAAGTGTCTTGGGGCTTCAAGCGCAAAGCGCAAAACGAAGCGCACGCTTTACGGAAAAAAGCGCAATAAACAAAATATTATCAAAAAATCAAAATAAAATAAAAAGTCATATTTTATCAGCATTAATACAGGGTTGCAAAAAAGAATCAATGCAAAAAGAATTCCCACTCCAAAAGTTGATACAGGGTTTACCAATTTTTGGTTAGCAAATGAGAAGTGAACAAGGCGGAGGCGGCGGCACGGCCGGAGCGGCGGCGACGGCGGCGGCCAGAGCGGCGGCGGTGGCAGAGGCAGAGAAGAGACGCACGCAGAGATGCAGCAGCACACGACTTCAGAATTGTTAAGCAACGATATAGATTTTAATTATGGACTTGTGCTGGGTTTAATTTTTATTCTGGACTTGGGCTAAACCTGGAATTGGGCTAAACATGGAATTGGGCAGATTTTAAAATAACAATTGTGCAGAAGTGCACAAGCCATCGCTCCAACATCCTAACAAAAGCGCCCAGAAGCGTGCGCTTCATCAATCTGATGGGCTTCGGATCAATCCGAAGCGCTTCCAAGCCGCCTCGCCTCGCCTTGCCTTGCGCTTAAGCGAGCGAAGCGAGCGCTTTTTACAACTATGCCACAGATGCACACATGCTGAGATAAGGGTAGACCTGATCACAGTTCGGGTTTGACCCGGACCCGAACCGGACTCGGCAAGTGGTTAACGGGCCGGTTAATCAGGTCAACGGGTTTGACCCGGCGCATGACCGTCCATATGCAGGCCGGTAATGGTTTTCGGATCTAAAACCCGTCGAGCCAATGGGTTGGTAATATTTTTTTTAAAAATAAAACGGATGAATGTCTAATTCCGCATCGGTAGCTGAGATTTAGGAATTTAAATTGATGAAGCACGTGCAGGAAAATTTAAAAAATGCACGCAATTACAATATTATTTTGCTATAATAAAAGAAGATCGACAAGAAAGACTCTGGGACATAAAAATGTAATATTGGACTTTTTTATAAGTATTATTTTATATATATATATATATATATAACTATTTCTAACATTTGGACAAAATAATTAGGATTGTTATCACTTGTCTTTTACGTGCCATTTTTTCTATTTTAATTTTTTTAATAAAAATTAAAAATGGGCTTAACCGGACCCAGACCCGATGGTTAAAAGCTCTCCGGGTCTGCATCCCGACCAGTAACCATCTATGGTTAAGGGTTGGGACCCGCAGGGTCCAACCAGGACCGGCCCGTGGCCAGGTCTAACAGGGGGAAGGGCAAAAAATCTTTAACTTGAAACCAAGACTCCGCTAAAATAAAGAGAGTGAAAAACAATTTTACTCCCAAGTCATGGATGTCATTTTACCCAAATTATCATTGCCTCACATTTCTTCTACTTATTTTCCTATTGGAACAAGATAATTGATGAAATTACTATCACAGGATGAACATAGAAATTGGACCAAAAAATTAGACAGAAACAATGTCATACCTTCTGTTGTCTCCGGTTTGTATCTTGCTGTTCGGTATTTCTGCGTTCAAGAGATCGTATTCCATTTCAAAGTTATCCAATCAATTCAGGTCTGAGAATAAGCAAGCTTGCTGATCCACATACCTGTAGGTGGCTTTTAACATGGTAAATTGTCAAACCTTCCACTTTCATCAGCTTCAGGACACCTTTGGGAGTAGCTCCTGTGATAAAAATCAGAATTCATTGGCACGAGCAATAGAATGGGCATATTATACAAGATTGCCTTCATAAGATGAAGAAGAGTAAACCTACTTTCACTTCCACCCAGCTTGTTGACTGCCTCCACGAAGCCCTCATGAAGTTCTGGTGTCCAACGCATTCGCTGCTTTGCTGAAGCAGAATTTGCAGAGGATGATGATTGAACAGCAGCATTGCAAGTATCTCCTGAAGTTGCTGGAATCTGTTGAGATGAATGGGGTTGCTGCACCGGGAAATTGGTTTCTGAAATCTGTTGTGATAGCTGCAGCAGCAGCAGCAGCAGACAAAAAACAAAGAAGAATGAATGTCACAATTATCCACTGCCTCTGTAAAATAAAAAGTAACTGATGCAAAGAGGAATAACACCAACCATAGGCTCTGGATCCGCTACACTTGCATCAGAAAGAAGTTGACTCCAATCAGATGTCAAAGCATCATTGTCGGTGATAAGCTGATCAGCCCAATCAGGCCAATCATTTGGTTTGTCAAGATCCTCAGATAGAATCACGATGCCATTGTTGTTACTACTATTAAGATGGTTATTCGGGATAGTCGAACTTAATGGAAAATCAAGAAAATCAGGCAGTGAATCCGTACACCAAGACCCATTGCTTTCTCTGCGGTGATTCGACGAAGCAGATTTAAATACTCCGGAATCAACAGAACGTGTCAATGAAACTGATGTCCCACTATCTATTGATTGAGAAACAAAATGAGACCGGGGATGTTGTTCTTGTAGTTGGACCGATGAAAAATGAAGATCACTAGAAAATCCTGAAGATGAAGAAAACATATGTCCAGCAACCCCGCTGTTGGAATATAGTGGGGAAATAACACCTGGACGTTGTTGTGTGAGGGGAGATGGAAGAACAGGTGAAGACAAAGACAGAGCCCCAGATGCCCCACAAATATTCATTTGTCTAGCACCCGGTCTTTGAATCGATAAAGCTGGTCTGGTTTCCATAATTGGGTTGCTTGAAAACGACAGCAATTACAATATAACCAACAGAACCAACTCAGTTTTATCTGTCACCGATTTAACCTATATGCAAGTATACCCATCAAACATACATCTTAGAGTAAAAAATCACTTTACATAAGATTCTAGTAAAAGTAAATGCAAAGCAAAATTCACCGCAATGCACATTTAATCATATCAAAAGTAGCGGTAACAAGATCTTTGCTCTCATCAAGATACAACCACTATGTGCTCTAAATTCTAAGTGGCTGCTCCTCATATGCATTTTAGTGGTTATAATATGCCAAAATGAAAACCTAAAATTGAAGTTGTGTGGTCTAGACATGGGAATATCAAAATGAGAGCTTTCGCTGCTCGAGTTTTGTAGATAACTTGGTCATTAAATATCCAATGCAAATCATTGGATAAAATCTACACACGTTTTTTTTTGTGTTTTTACCACATATCATGGGTGTGAAATTTTCCCTCAGTCCCAGAACATTCTATTTAAAACTAAAATCTGCATACGTTTTTTTGTGTGTTTTACCATAGTTTAATGAGTGTGAAGTTTACCCTCAGTCCCAGAACATTCTATTCAAAACTACCTATAAGATATTAAAAATGGATTTATGAACTGCTTCTATCATGCAAAGGACACCCTCACAGTTAATAGTGACAAATCAAAGAACCAAATATCAGATCCATATGTCATTGTCCTGAAGTTCAAAAGGTCCACAATTTTTGTTCCCAAAGCTATTGCCGATTTTTTGTCCAGGAAATCCAGCCCTGAAAATCTCAAAGAGGAAAAACTGAAGAAATACATACCTATAAAGACACTTTGTCCAGAAGCCCTGCTTGCAAGCAAACCAACTTAAACAATATTCCTCCTCTGTTGATGACGTTCAAACAACTGGTAAAAGGCAGCTATCTCAAGGTCGTCTAAAAGATATCAAATAGCATAACTGAAGCAAGAAGCAAAACAAAGTAAGCGTGAGAATTTATGAACCTAACTGTTAACAAGCCATGGGTTGGCAGGACAGTGCCTGGACTAAAAAATTTACAAAGTTTGTAGATCGGCTTTATTACAAAACTCCTAGCTTATACAATGTTGTAGCACTGTTATGCAACAATTTTACTATGTTTGGTGAAATACAAGGCAATAAACAACAATGGCAAGTACGACAGATTAAAATTTAATTTTTTAAAATGTAGTAAAAGTTCCACTCTCCACTTTCATAAATTTCTTAGTATCTAGCGTATCAATTTTATCCTTCAGCTCAATTCATCCCTCCTTTAGAGCTCGTCCTCAAATTACATCAACTCAAAATATATCACGTAAAATCAGTTTGACAATCAAGAGAAAATTAAAACCGAAGGCCGCAAACCAAAACATATTACAAACGAACACACAAATTCTACCTACAGGACATGCACAAAAGCACTCTACTGATCCAATCATGAATATCAAAATTCAAACACAAGCTCAACGAACACAAGACCATAAAAATGATTACGATATCGACAAAGCCCGCAAATTATGCACAAAAACATATTGGAAATTCTCCAGAAAACAAATCATAGCAAAAGGAAACCAAGCAACGACCTAAAATTTTTTTTTTACCTAAATTCCCAAAAGCTAGAGCAATCGAGAATCGAATCTCTCCACTACGAATCATCGAGCAATCAACGTCTCAGCGAAAATCACACGATATCAGCCGGATAGGAATAACGCAAACGCTATCTACGCCGACGTGGTTGCGCGTGCTTTCACCTGTATGCTCGTGCGGATCTTCGGAGACGGAGACCAAAAGAATTGAATGGAGACGAGTCCTCCGCTTCGTGTATTCGATTCGGATTTGGCCTCTACGCTTTTTACTTTTCCCTCTTCAGGTGCTCGTGTACGTTACGCGCGTTGCTTGGAGCGTATCGATATTTGGCTTTTCCTTCGACACAAACGCCACATTGACTTTTCCCCCACCTTATTCTTATTTAGAGTACATTGTTATTTATTTATAAAAATTAAGATTCTTGTAATTTAGGAGTCCGCCAGAATTCGGTTAAACAGGATTCACCGAATCGAATTCATTCCGTAATTTCGTTTTGAATTTTAAAAAACTCGATTAATTCAGTTCGATTTCAATTTTAATATAAAAAATTCGATTAATCGAATTATCTGAATTACTAAATAAATAACGTTTATTATTTTTTATTAAGTTTTACATATATTTTTATTAAGTTTTACATATATTTTTATCAAGTTTTATATATTTAATATTGTACATAATTATTTTTATTTAATTTTTTTATATTTTTATTAAGTTTTACATATATTTTTATCACGTTTTATATATTTAATATTGTACATAATTATTTTTATTTAATTTTTTTATGAATAATATGTTTTATTATTATTAAAATATAATATTTTTTGAAGTAATTAAAATAGAATATTTAAATTATTCATTTTCTATATAATTTAAAAAAAACGGTTACCGATCGAAATAACATATTTTAATTCAGTTCGGTTAATTCGCTTTTGGTGAGAAATCGGTTCGATTCGGTTAGCCTCCAACAATTCGATTAAATCGGTTTTCATTAATTTGAATCGATTTTTTACCGAATTAACTGAATTATCACTACGAACAATATTTACTTCTTAAATTATTGTTTTGAAAGGAAAATAAAGTACAAAAGAGTAAAAACCTAAGCTTAACTTTGAATTAAATAAACAATCTAGTATCATTTTTATATATATTTTTAAAAATCATCGAGTAGGTCTTTTTCAAAAGAGTACGTTTCTTGTGAGACGGTCTTACGAATCTTTATCTGTGAAACGGGTCAAACCTACCGATATTCACAATAAAAAATAATACTCTTACATAAAAAGAAATACATTTTCATGGATGACCCAAATAAGAGATCTGTATAACAAAATACGACTCGTGAGACCGTCTCACACAAGTTTTTATGTTTTCAAAATATGAAATCATGAGTAAGTATTTTGTGAGACGCTCTCACGATCTATTTATGTGAAATATAATATTTTCACCATAAAAGTAATATTTGTTATTAATTGGGTTGATGCAAAGATATGTCTCGTAAAATTGAATTGTTATTCAGTCTCATTATAATTTTTTAAAATTTTTTTGTTATTCTGACAAAGAATTTTAAGTTTTCACTTTGAATTTTAAATTATATATATTATAAAATTAAAATGCTTAAGTTGACATGGACTGTATTCGAATTTCATGAAATTAAATAAACCTAAAAAAATTAATTAAATAAAGTTTTTGAAATTTCCAAAGTTTTCAATTAAAATATATTATTAAATGAGCTCCTCGTTATGATTTTATTTCATAATTTGTTTAGTTGATTTAAGTTTGAAAAATAATATTTTAATTTTCATTTGGGAAAATAGTGATCACTTGTTTGGTGGTAAAGGCTTGGCTTATAAAATATTTTATAAATTTTGGCAAATGTGTTTTAATATTATTATTTTTACAAAAAATCAGAAGTGGAATTAACTTTTCTTGTTTTTTTTTTGTTCGGATAAAGCAATGATGAAATTATTAAAGTGGGCATGCAACTACAAACAAATTTTATGCGTAGTTTCAAAAAAGAAATGAGTGTGTACCAACTTTTGTAGGTCCCATTGGATACTGGTTTATGTAGGGATATAATCGAGTCGAGCTGAGCCGAACTCTTGAATGTTTGAGCTTGGTTCGTTTATAATCGAGACGAGCTCGAGCTTTATTTAACGAATATATGCATGGCTCACGAGCTTATTCAAGTTTTTATCGAGCCTAAACAAACTTAATATATATGAATTATACATTTAAATTTTCATTAAATTAATTAAAAAGTAAATTATATATTTAAAGAAAAATATATTATTCTTATTAAAATTTGTAAATTTATTATAATAAATAAATTTAATAGATTTTTCTATATATTTCATAAATAACATGCAAAATTAATAAATCAAATATCAAAACTATTATTTTTTTTATCTAAAAGATTACTCACGAACTTACCAACGAACATGTTTACGAGCTAACGAGCCGAATACTGTAAAGCTTGAGTTTGGTTTGGTTATCTTAACGAGCCTCATTAAACGAGTTCAAACGAGCTTTTATCGAATCGAGTTTCGAATAGTTCACAAACGGTTTGGTTCGTTTACATCCCTAGATTTATGTGTTATAATTGGTTAATTTCTTATCATGATTTTTTTTAGTAAACAGAATATTTATATTTTAAAAAAAATAAAAATATATAATTTTTATTAAACAATGATAAAATATTATAATGCTCTTTGAGTTCCTTAAAGAGCGGATTCGAGATCGTGACTTTTACCTTGATCGTGATCGTGAACGAAACAGTTGGGTCAACTTGTCATTTGTTTGGTCTCTTTTTTAAAGAATATATGTGTTGTGGGTGAAACAACGATCGTAATATCTATAAATCAAATGATGATATGAACACAAATTTTATAATGTTATTTTTTTAAGTTCATCAATGATATAATAAATTAACATAAAATCTATACATATATATATATATATAAAAGCAGAGTTTTTGCCAAAAATAATAATTTCCCGCCAAAATGTCATTTCTAAAAAAAGAAAGATTTATCATCAATATTGATATATGTGCACTGCAATAAATGATCGCTTCAATTATTGTTTGCATTGATTGTATCAATTCATTTAATTCAATTTCGAATTTAATTTTTATATTAATTCAAATGTAATTTATGTATTATATGTTTTTTTTATTTTTTTCTCAAATTAAAACTAAACTATATTGAAAAAGTAAACTATATTAAAAAATTTTGCATTAATTATATCAATCAGTTTAAGTAAAAACTGTATAAATAAATTTAAAATAAAAATGATTGCAATGTTCAGTATCACTCATGAGGTAAATCATCCAAAAATAAATTTTGCTATTTTAAGTAATTTACTACCCAAATTACTTACTAAAAAAGAAATACAATATTTAATTAGTTTATTTAAATTTTTTCAAAAAATAAAATTGGTTGAGTGTTAAAAATTATCATTACAACAAAGTTTTCCAATGGACATTAATTTATTATTTAATAATCATAAATATTTTTATCCCAAATACATATTATTTCGAAATTACCTTAATTTGAAAGAATTATTGCATTGTAGTTTTCTTCCAAAATCATATGTATATTGTATATCTTGAATATTCTTCTTAAAAATTCAAATCAAATAGCACAAAAAAATTAAAAGAGATAGATTCAAAAGAGTTTCAAATGAACATTAAATTACTCTCAATAAACATGTATATTACCCTCAATAATCAGAAATTTTTGACACTCACTGCATGCAACTCGGGATTTCCATAATTTGAAAGAGTTAATGTATGGTGTAATTCTGTCAAAAGCATCCAATGTATACCTTTTGTCCCTTGGGATGTCTTATTTGAATTTTAAATTATAAATAATGCAATATTGCATATTATATTAGAAACCAATTTTATTAAAATTTATATAATTAAATTTATCTATTCCAAAATTGAATTCTAAAATGACTTTTCTTTTCAGTACCATATATGAGTTGAATCCTTTAAAGATGTAATGTTCTTTTAAATTTAGATTTGTTCGTTGTTATGAAATATCTATATATGGAAACAACGAAAACAACGAGACATTAAGTTTGAAATCTATCTTTCATAATCAAGAATTAAAAAATATTAGTCTTCTATTTATACAAAATTTTAATTATTATTTATTACTAATGTCATAATTTTCTTCTATATTACAAAGCTCACAGATACATGATAGTATAATGTCCCGTAATGAAAATGATTAAACCAATTCTAAAGAAAGCAAGCATCTTATTAGAAGACACCTTATAAAATTTGTTGACATTGTTTTGGAATACATTTAGTAAATGTTAATAAAATAACTTTTCTGATTTATACATAATCTACTTATGATCACATGTTTCATTTTTCTTTCGTAAATAATAGGATGTTGTGTATATTATGAAGAGATTTTGTAAATTAAATCACAACCCATTTGGATAAAGATATTGATGAAAAAATTATTGTTATCATTCACACGTGTCATGTCACAAAATTGTCTGTGAATGTGGATTTAGACGAAATTACTGAATTTTTAAAAAATTATTTCTCATTAATTTTATTGAATGTGATTTAAAAATATTTTCTTATAACATGTTAAAAAATAATAATATATAACTTCTCGAAAAGTAAAGAATTAAATATGTATTAAGGTTGATGGCCGACATCAATACACTAAACACGATAAGCATCATGTTATTGTCTTATGCTAACACGATCTAAAATTTTGATATATGATAGTGATTATTAACCAAAAAAATTAATCGACATGCGTTGTATTTAAGAAACTTTTTAAAATTAGCGAAAAAACAGTTTTTATTTTTATTTTTTATAATTGTATTATTTTTTAAAATTTAATATCTATTTATTTTTAACTAATTTTTAATAATATCATCCCGTGCATCGCACGGATTAAATACTAGTTATTTTCAATTTAGAAGAGTTGTATTCAAATTAGAAGAAAAGTTCTTTCCATATAAAATTTGAAGTGTGAGTTGAAGGGAGGTTTTTAGTGGGATAGTGTATAGGAAAGATAATTATGAAATAAAATATTTTGCGTTCTCCAAAGTAGTTATTATAAGCGTTGGTATATCATTTTCTTGCACTCAAGACACAAAAAAAGTTTAAATTTTTTAGTTTTGATGTTTAAAACTTGGCTTAGGTATCATATGATTTTAAATCAATTAATAGCATGTTTATTAAAAATTTACATTTAGCGATTTACGCTGTGACCCAATTATCCCGAATTTTAAGAGGTAATAACACTTCTTGTATCTTCCCACAAACAATCAACTGGATTTTACGTCGTTATTCGATTGCACATGTTTCTCTTCTAATTCACACTAGAGATTGTGTTATTCTTCTAATTCATATTAGAGAGTAAAGAAAATTTTTGCATTAAGAATCAATCATCGAAAGACGACAAGGAATCTGGAGACGGTGTCACGGCAAGGCGGCGGCGAAGCACGGCGGTGGAAGAAGTCTCAGCCGGGGATGAACTCCAAGGGTGGTGGCCCATTTTTTAGTGTTGTGAGGAAACAGAAAATGTCTAGCACGTCAATATGACATGCATTGTCATATTTATAGTTTCATGGATTGAGTTGAGTTAAAATTCTACTGCGACTATCATTCCTAGAGTTTTTACCTTGTCAAAAATATCATTTGAATTATTACTTGGTTAAAACTCTCACTAACAGTTTCTACCTTGTCAAATATCTACTAGAGTTCTTGATGTCTAACTACGACTCATACTAAATAGAGTTGTATTAGGATTCTCCTACCGTATAAATCAAATAATCTATGATTGTGATTTCATCATAATATTAATCGACGATCAGACACGACCGATATGACGAGAATACAAAACTCATTATTATGATGTAAAATGAAAATTTCGAATATCAAAATTTCCAATTATTCATTTTTCGCAGCTGCCTATTTTGGCATTCTTTCACAAAATTTCGGTAGTTCCACTCTTCTCAAAAAATTTAGCAGTAATGCTAACTCTCACAACTCCCAACACATGGAATTCACTTGTAAACACTTTTATAAGCCATATGTCAGATCTCCATCAAACTAAATCACAAAATTCGACTCCTTAAATATAATTATCCAACGAGCACCAAATTCAACTCCTTGAATTTGATTATCTCAACAGGAACATCGAAATTAATACATGTTTGACCCTCAATTGTTCACGGATAAAGATAGCAGTAGGTTCACAACTCATGTGATTCGAGACAACATTTGTTTATTATATGAGCTTACATTTGTTAACCTTATTATGTGCATCAACACATTGATCACAGGAACTTAAAACTCAAATTTGATTGTACACATTGGATCATGGTAAGAGTGTCTAGTAGCATTACCTCTTGATCCCCTAGGTATAACCGATAGAGCTTGCAAGAACCAATAGGTTATGGTTAGTGTATAGTATGGTCACTTCAACACATATATCATAATTGAATTTGTAACCATGGTTATATCGAGAGATACATATTAACTCGATAACGATGTGATGTATATTTGAGTAATCATAGTGGCATCGTGTGTGCCACTAAGAAAATATTTTTTCCTAAAGCACAACTCATATTATGCCAGATATTCCTTGCACTATTAACTCATCAGATCGCATATGATGAATATTCATAATCATAGGTGAGCAATGAATCCATTAGTACAATTCATCATATCCTACGTATGTCAAAATTATACTCAATCTTGCCACTCTATATTACCCTTATAGAGTTGGTAAACGATTCAAATTACAACACTAATACGTAAGCCTCTATGTTGTCTTGTGTCAAAAGACTAACAGTACAACCATAAATACATACTAATATACTCGATAAGTGATAACCAGTTGGAAAGTTCGATGGAGGATAGTTCAGTGAGTCATCATATGATTACCTATATATATGATTTGACATCTTCATGTCCATATCAATGAAACATGATATTTAACATCACAGATATTAGTCTTGAGCTCGAGCAACCTTTATCTTTATTTAGGCCACTGGATTGACTAGAAACACATTAGGAATATACAGTACTATAAATGAGTTCCATGATCGACGTGACATGTATGACCTCATTATATTATAATGTATTCAATGTCTTCACTTATATATTTTGCATTAGTATATAAATAAATTAAATATCATATTTGTTTAAACGAAAAATATTATTAAAATAAATATATTTTATTACATAAGAGTAAATAAAACTCAGGTAATAAGATGATTTATTGGGCACTACTCTATCAACGAGGGACATATCTTTATATAATAGAACAAATATAAAGTTGTTTGGTTTTATGTCACTATTTTTGTGTAGAATATGTGGGCAAAAGTTTTTTTTATCGTCTTAGTAATTAGTCGGCAGTTCTCTCGGAACATATGAAACATTAAAGTTAGATTATTGAACTAATTGTAATATACACTATATTTAATATATTATGTACAAAATTTATGTGTTTACACGTGCTGTAGGGTCTGGGATTTAATCTCACATAGCATATATTGCAATGATCAAATTTCTAATTTTCTGAATATAGCCACTTTTTATTTTAATTCAAACGACAAACGAGCTATATCACAAATGAATTTCAACATCAAAATATAAATCTGGACTAGATACAACATCCAATCATCTCATGTCAACTAATTGAAAAGCAAATGACTTATGAAAATGAAAATCATTTACAAAATTTCACATCGATCGATAATAAAAACTCATCGATCATAGTCAACTGTGTAAACATCAATAAATCTGGACTAAATATATCATCTACTGTTCATTACTGATGATATCCATAAATCAAATGTCTGATACCTGATCCACCGTTCAACATCAAAAACCAACTAGATAAATCATCAATTGGCTAGCCCATCAATCACAAATCAAGCTAAGTATATCCTCCTCTGACAACATACATTTGTCGGCAGGAGCATGTCATTAAATGCACAAGGCTGGCAGCAAATTGTGAATGAAAAAAAAAACGTGAGGTTGTCATTTTTGACTAGGAAAGTTCAGAAGAGAAAACGCATTTTTATACGCGTTTTCACACGGACAAAGGACTCTATAAATAGAGCTCCCCCCTTCATTATAATATCATCCCTTCTTCGAGTTTTCTCTCATCTTATAAGCATTTGAGTGCTTAGTTCTATAATATTTGTGAGGTGTTTTGTTCTCCTGTATTAAGAGAGTGCATGTTCTCTTTGAAAACACAGTGAGTGAGTTGTATCCCCCCTTCATTCTGATATCATCCCTTCTTCTAGTTTTCTCTCATCTTATAAGCATTTGAGTGATTAGTTCTATAATATTTGTGAGGTGTTTTGTTCTCCTGTATTAAGAGAGTGTGTGTTCTCTTTGG
Source organism: Primulina tabacum (assembly GCF_025594145.1). Taxonomy (NCBI): domain Eukaryota; kingdom Viridiplantae; phylum Streptophyta; class Magnoliopsida; order Lamiales; family Gesneriaceae; genus Primulina; species Primulina tabacum. The sequence goes on from NC_134566.1 coordinate 2,701,882, forward strand.
AAACACAGTGAGTGAGTTGTACACCGTAAAATATTATAGTGGAATTCTTTTCATCTTGCCCGTGATTTTTATCCTAATAATTTTTAGGGGTTTTCCACGTAAATCTCGGTGTCCAGTTTATTCTTTATTTTCGGGTTTTATTATCTCAAATTCCGCACGTGGGACCAACAAGTGGTATCAAAGCATTGGTTTAAAATTTTTTAAAATTCTGAGTATGCTCTGTGGTTGCAGCCTAGACTGATCTTCCACATCAGAAAAGATTTTTTGAGATTTTTTATTTAAGGCGGGATTAATTTTATCCAGTCTACTAAATTGTTGTAGACATAATGACGGGAAGGTATGAGATAACAAAGTTCAACGGAAGCAATTTTATGCTGTGAAAAATAAATATACAAGCAGTTTTAAGAAAGGAGAATTGCTTGGCGGCTATTGGAGATAGACCGGTGGAGATTGCGGATGATGGAAAGTGGAACGAGATGAATGATAATGCTGTTGCCAATTTACACTTGACTATAGCTGACAAAGTTTTGTCAAGTATCTCTGAGATAAAAACAGCCAAAGTTATCTGGGATACTCTGATAAAGATGTACGAGGTCAAGTCGTTACACAACATGATTTTCTAAAGAGAAGGCTTTATACTCTTCGGATGGCGGAATCTTCATCGATGACCGACCATATCAACACACTAAATACTCTATTTGCCCAACTCACTTCCATGGGGCATAAAATAGAGGAAAATGAACGTGCGGAGCTTCTACTTCAAAGTCTACCAGATTCATATGATCAACTTATCATCAACATAACCAACAATATTCTTATGGGCTTTCTAAAATTCGACGATGTCTTGACTGTGATTCTCGGAGAAAAAAGCCGGCGCAAGAATAAGGAAGACATGTTGGTAACTTCGAAGCAGGCAGAGGCTTTACCGATGATAAGAGGAAGATTTATGGACCGTGACTCCAGTGGGAGCCAAAGGCGAGGTAGATCAAAGTCGAGAAGTAAGAAGAAAAATATTTACTGCTTTAAATGTGGCGGTAAAGGGCACTTCAAGAGAGAGTGTACGAGTATCAAGAAAAGTTCTCAAGGAAATGTGGCCAGTACTTCAGGCAGTGATGAAATATTATTCAGCGAAGTAGCAACAGTTGCAGAGGCAGGCACAAATTTTGCGACACATGGATTATGGATTCAGGAGCGACGTGGCACATGACATCTCGGAGAGAATTGTTTGATCATTATGAACCAGTCTCAGGAGGATCTGTATTCATGGGAAATGATCATGTCTTGGAAATCGGTGGGATCGGTACTATCAAAATTAAAATATTTGATGGCACAATTCGCACCATACAGGAGGTACGACATGTGAAGAGACTGACGAAAAATCTTTTGTCCTTGGGACAATTGGATGACATCGGGTGCAAAACTCGTATCGAGAACGGGATCATGAAAATTGTGAAAGGCGCGCTTGTGGTTATGAAGGCGAAAAAAGGTTGCTGCAAATCTGTATGTACTTTTGGGAGAAACACACAAAGAGGCAGAACTAGTTGTTGCATCAATTGGTTCAGGAGAAGAATTAACAGTGTTATGGCATAGAAAGCTCGGGCATATGTCAGAACGAGGGTTGAAAATTCTCTCAGAACGGAAGCTGCTGCCGGGACTTACAAAAGTGTCACTACCCTTTTGTGAGCACTGTGTTACCAGTAAACAACACAGATTAAAGTTTGGCACTTCTACTGCCAGGAGCAAAAGCATATTGGAGCTGATTCATTCGGATGTTTGGCAAGCACCGGTTGTATCCCTAGGAGGAGCGAGATACTTTGTCTCGTTCATTGATGATTTCTCTAGGAGATGTTGGGTGTATCCAATCAAGAAGAAATCAGATATTTTCCAGATCTTCAAAGATTTCAAAGCGCGGGTTAAACTTGATTCTGAAAAGAAAATCAAGTGTCTAAGGACTGACAATGGAGGAGAATATACCAGTGACGAATTTGATGCATATTGTCAACATGGGGGCATCAAAAGGCAATTCACGACGGCTTACACACCTCAACAGAATGGAGTGGCGGAGCGGATGAACAGGACCTTGTTGGACAGAACAAGAGCGATGTTGAGGACTGCAGGTCTAGAAAAGTTATTTTGGGCAGAAGCAGTCAAAACCGCTTGTTATATTATCAATCGTTCTCCTTCAGTGGCGATTGATCTGAAGACTCCGATGGAGATGTGGACCGGGAAGCCGACAGATTATTCTCATTTGCATACATTTGGAAGTCCTGTGTACGTTCCGTACAATGAGCAAGAAAGATCAAAGTTGGATTCGAACAGAAAATGTATCTTCTTGGGTTATGCTGATGGAGTAAAGGGGTTTCGCTTGTGGGATCCTACTGTTCACAAGCTTGTCATCATCAGGGATGTTATCTTCGAGGAAGATAAAGTAAAGGGAGACGAAGGCACACCAAATTCAGAAACTACTATTTTTCAGGTGGAAAATAAGACGGACGAAGGTCAAGTTTCTTGTGAAGCAGGACCAGAGCACGAAGAACAAGAACATGTTGAGTCTGAAGTTTCCAATGTGAGGCAGTCAACTCTAGACAGAAGACCACCAGGTTGGCTTTCAGATTATGTCACTGAAAGCAACATTGCATATTGTCTATTATCAGAGGATGGTGAGCCATCGAGTTTCCACGAGGCTACTCAAAGCTCGGATGTATCTTTGTGGATGATAGCAATGCAAGAAGAATTGGAGGCATTAGACAGGAATAAAACTTGGGATCTTGTTACACTACCACGAGGGAGAAAAGCCATCGGTAACAGATGGGTCTATAAGATCAAGCGAGATAGCAATAACCAAGTGGAGCGGTATCGTGCTAGATTGGTAGTAAAAGGGTATGCTCAGAAAGAAGGCATTGACTTCAATGAGATATTTTCTCCTATGGTTCGGCTTACAACAGTCAGAGTGATGTTGGCATTGTGTGCGGTGTTTGACCTACATCTAGAACAGCTAGATGTGAAAACGGCGTTTCTTCATGGAGATCTTGAAGAAGAAATATATATGCTCCAGCCAGAAGGTTTTGCAGAAAAAGGCAAAGAGAACTTGGTTTGCAGGTTGAAGAAATCCATGTACGGTCTCAAACAGGCGCCGAGGTGTTGGTACAAAAGATTTGATTCCTATATCATGAGCCTTGGATACAACAGACTGAGTGCAGACCCTTGTACATATTTCAAGAGGTCTGGTGATGATTATATTATTTTGCTGTTGTATGTGGATGACATGTTGGCAGCAGGCCCCAACAAATATCATGTCCAAGGATTGAAGGCACAGTTGGCTAGGGAATTTGATATGAAGGACTTGGGACCAGCAAACAAGATTCTAGGGATGCAAGTTCACCGAGATAGAAGTAACAGAAAGATTTGGCTTTCCCAGAAAAATTATTTGAAGAAAATCTTGCACCGCTTCAACATGCAAGATAGTAAGCCAATTTCGACCCATCTTCCTGTTAACTTCAAGTTATCCTCCGAGATGTATCCTAGCAGTGAAGCAGAGAGGATGGAGATGTCTCGAGTACCATATGCATCAGCAGTGGGAAGTTTGATGTTCGCCATGATCTGTACAAGACCGGACATTGCTCAAGCAGTGGGAGCAATTAGTGGGTATATGGCGAATCTTGGACGAGAGCATTGGAGCACTGTTAAGAGGATCCTTAGATACATTAAGGGTACCTCGAATGCTGCATTATGTTATGGAGGATCGGATTTTACACTCAGGGGCTATGTCGATTCAGATTATGCAGGTGATCCTGATAAAAGAAAATCTACTACTGGTTATGTGTTTACGCTTGCAGGGGGAGCATTAAGCTAGGTTTCAAAACTGCAGACAGTTGTGGCGTTATCTACAACGGAGGCAGAATATATGACAGCTACTCAAGCTTGCAAGGAGGTAATATGGATTAAAAGGTTATTGGAGGAGATCGGGCACAAACAAGAGAATGTTCCTTTGTTTTGTGATAGTCAGAGTGCCTTGCACATCGCAATGAATCCAGCCTTTCATTCTAGGACTAAACACATTGGAGTGCAATTTCACTTTGTACGAGAAGTAGTAGAAGAAGGAAGCGTGGATATGCAGAAGATCCATACGAAGGACAACATAGCTGATTTTCTGACCAAGCCAGTGAACACTGATAAGTTTGAGTGGTGTAGATCCTCAAGTGGTCTAGCGAAAACGTAAGCAGCAGGGAATTCCAAGATTGAAAGGATGTGTGGAGATGTGTTTGATTCTCAATCAAATCTCCAAGTGGAAGAAATGTCGGCAGGAGCATGTCATTAAATGCACAAGGCTGGCAGCAAATTGTGAATGAAAAAAAAAACGTGAGGTTGTCATTTTTGACTAGGAAAGTTCAGAAGAGAAAACACGTTTTTATACGCGTTTTCACATGGACAAGGGGCTCTATAAATAGAGCTCCCCCTTCATTCTGATATCATCCCTTCTTCGGGTTTTCTCTCATCTTATAAGCATTTGAGTGCTTAGTTCTATAATATTTGTGAGGTGTTTTGTTCTCCTGTATTAAGAGAGTGTGTGTTCTTTTTGAAAACACAGTGAGTGAGTTGTACACCGTAAAATATTATAGTGGAATTCTTTTCATCTTGCCCGTGGTTTTTACCCTAATAATTTTTAGGGATTTTCCACGTAAATCTCGGTGTCCAGTTTGTTCTTTATTTTTGGGTTTTATTATCTCAAATTCCGCACGTGGGAGTAACAACATTGGCCAATATCAATAAAATTCATGACCTATTCAACTTCAATCACTGATATAATCAATCTCACAAATTTAGAAACATAAAATCATTTCATAATAATTCAACAATTTTCCCATTACATCATTTTCAATAAACTTGTTTACTTGTCAATAATTTTATATATTTGCATCGAGAAACTTCACAAAATATAGCTAATATTGTCTCACCTGATTCTTGTTACTATCATATGGTTTTTAGCATAAACAAAATAATATGCACCATTATTACGTCTTTAATAAATTAGTAACCCATCAATCATACATGTTAACAACAATACATATAACAAAGATCTAAGCATCATCCTTAATCTAGAAATAGGAAGGAATAACTCATAATTATAATCGAAGGGACTTGTTAGAAAACTGAGTTTTGTACTTATTTAAAACCGATAAAATAATTCGAACAAACTACGTGATGAATGTAATTATTTCTTCTTTATCAATTAGAATGAATAAAAAATTAATAGAGTTCGAATTTTATCGAGTGAAAAGATTGAATCGAAAGAGATGCCATGAATTGGCACCTCAATTATATTATTGTAATATTATATATATTATATATTTATTAAAAAAATGATGTTAGCACCTCAATTAACTTGGCCGAATAATTGAAGAGGTGCCATGAATTGGCACCTCAATTGACTTGGCCGAAGAGGTGCAATGATTTGATCCAAACAATGTGTCATTTTATTAGTGAAATGGTGTATCATTTCATGAAGAGGCATATTTTTTGATTCAAGGCTTTTCATCTTCTATAAATAAGACCTCACTCATTTGTATTCATTGCATCATTTATCTTCATCTTCTTTCTCTCTAAAATTTAGTTCTATACGCGAATTTTTAAGCATTAGCGCTTAAAGTTCAAATTTTAAAGATATAAAATTTTGAGTTTGGATTTTCTAAGCTTTTACGCTTAAATTCGAACTTTGGAATTAAATTCGAGAATTGTCTTCTAGTTTTGAATTTTTTAAGCATTTGCGTTTAATTCCAAGTTTCCAAGTTTTGCAAGATTTAAACTCTTGGAATTGTATCATCTTCCTAGCGTTCTAAACATTTCAAATTCGCGTGACTTTAAAATTTGTAGTGCTACTATTTTAAAGCCGTAGTCGTTGTATCTTGGGAAATGAGTTACCAACAATCGTGAGCACTGGGTCGGGGCAATATCGTTTTAAGGAAAAAGTCAAACTCTTGCCTCGACTATTTTCTCGTAGCCTTTTGGTTCACCCATTTCTATCCCGAGAATTTCCAAAAAAAATAAAAGAATACCTACCAACAATCTTAAAACGATATTTTAACCCATATGGCCTCAACAAGTACAACGACTCCAACTCTCCATCATGGAGAAAAACCTAAGTTCCATGGTACTGATTTCAAGCGGTGGCAACAAAAAATGCTTTTCTACTTAACCACCTTGGCTTTGGCGAAATTTCTCAAAGAAGATCAGCCTACTGTTGATGAAGGAAAACAAGATACTTAAAAGAGGGCAACCGTTGATTCATGGAATCATAGCGACTTCCTATACAAAAAATATATTTTGAATGAACTAGACAATGCACTATACAACTTGTATTTTCAAGTGAAAACGACAAAATAATTATGGGAGTCACTTGACAAAAAATATAGATCTGAAGATGCGGGCTTTAAGAAATTCATTGTCGAACAATTCTTAGATTTCAAGATGATTGATTCCAAATCGATTATGGCCCAAGTGCAAGAGTTACAGAGTAATTATGCAAGAAATTCATTCGGAAGGAATGATCCTTAGTGATTCATTCCAAGCTGGCGTCCATGATTGAAAAGTTGCCTCCTAAATGAAAATATTTTAAGAATTATCTCAAGCATAGACTCAAAGAGATGAATCTTGAAGACTTGATTGTGCACCTAAGAATTGAGGACGACAATAGGGCATCCGAAATGAAGCCCGGAAAAAGCAATTTTGAGACAAGAGCAAATTTGGTGGAACAAAACACTAGCAAAAAGAGAACGCACCAAGAAAATGGTCCAAAGAAAGGAAAGACCAAAAAGTTTAAAGGCAGTTGTTATAATTGTGACGAGCCTAACCATTTGGCACGAGATTGCCGAGAAAAGAAAGGTAATCAAAAGAAGTCAATGACCAAGTGAACATCACCGAAAATGAGAAATTGTCAAATGACATGAAGGATCTCATGATTTCCGCTGTTGTGTTTGAATCAAATCTAGTGGTCAATCCAAAAGAATGGTTCATCGACACAGGAGCAACAAGGCACGTTTGCGCCGAAAAGAAAATGTTATCTACCTATACCCCGATTAGTGGATGACAACTCTTTATGGCTAACTCTACTACGTAAAAAATCATGGGACTTGGAAAGGTGGTGCTCAAGATGACATATGACAAGGAATTAACTCTTATTGATGTGCTACATGTTCCGGACATTCGAAATAATCTTGTGTCAGGATCAGCACTTGTCAAGGCTGGATTTAGACTAGTGTTTCATTCTAGCAAATTTGTACTATCTAATAATGATATGATTGTAGGAAAATGCTATCTAGAAAAGAGAATTTTCAAACTAAATGCAATGAATGTACTCTGTAACATTGAAAGCAATAAAAGTACCAATTTTATTTACTTGGTTGAGTCGTGTGATTTATGGCATGATTGTTTGGGTCATGTAAGTTATAATTCACTACGTAAGCTGATAAATTTAAGTTTATTGCCTTTAATTAACGTAAAAAAAAAAAAACATAAATGTGATATTTGTGTAAAGGCAAAATTTACAAAGGCCTCATTTTCATCCGTGGAAAGAAATACAACTCATCTAGAGTTAATTCACATTGATTTATGTGATTTAAAGTTTGTGAAAACTAGATGAGCAAAAAAGTATTTCATTACTTTCATTGATGATTGAACAAGGTATTGTTATGTCAATTTGCTATGTAGCAAAGATGAGGCTCTCGAATTGTTTAAACACTATAAGAATGAGGTTGAAAACCAATTGACTAAACGAATAAAATTTTTGCATTGATAGAGGTAGAGAATATGGAGCACCACTTGATGAATTTTGTTGCGAAATTGGCATTATTCATCAAAATACTGCGCCATATTCACCACAATCAAATGATATTGCTAAAAGGAAAAATCACACTCTCAAAGAAATGATGAACACAATGTTTTTTATTTCAGGATTACCCCAAAAGTTGTGGGAGAAAGCAATCATTTCAGCCAACTACATTCTTAATAAAATACCACACAAATTTAAGGACGAAACTCCTTACGAATTATGGAAATTCCACAAGCCTTTCTACAAATATTTAAAATTGTGGGGGTGTTTCGCAAAAGTTGAAGTGCCAAAACCAAAACAAGTAAAAATTGGATCTAAGACAATAGATTGTATATTTATTGGATATGCAAATAATAGTAGTGCATATTGATTTTTGGTACATAAATCTGAAATAAGCGATGTACACGAAGGAACAATTATTGAATCAAGGAATGTTGTCTTCTTTGAAACAACATTTCCTTATATAAAAATTAAAGAAATAAGTTCTCAAAAAAGGACTCATGAAACTACGAGCGATAGAGTTCAAGAAAAACAACAAGAACCATGATGTAGTAAGAGGGCTAAAACAACAAAGACCTTTAGCCCTGATTTTCTAACTTATATGTTGGAAAATGAACTAAGGACAGTTAGTGAAGCACTATAAAGTCCTGAAGCTCCTATTTGGAAGGAGGCGATGAACAATGAGTTAGAATCTATCTTGCAAAATCATACATGGGAATTGGTTGACCTCGCTCCGGGAAATAAACCATTAGGATACAAGTGGATTCTTAAAAGAAAATACAAGACCGATGGAGCTATTGAAAAATATAAGGATAGATTAATATCCAAAGGATATAGACAAATGAAATGTCTTGATTATTTTGATACATACTCGCCAGTGACGAGAATAACATCTATTCGTGTATTGATAGTGGCATTACATAATCTAGAAATACATCAAATGGATGTGAAAACGGTATTCCTCAATGGGGAACTTGAGGAAGAAATATATATTGAACAATCCGAATGGTATATGGTTCCTGGACATCAGAAAAAGTGTGTAGACTCGTTAAGTCATTATATGGGCTTAAAAAGTGCCAAAAGATGGCATGGAAAATTCGACAAAACTATGTTGTCGAATGATTTCAAAATTAACGAATGTGATAAATGTATTTAAATCAAAGGCACACCTGAAGCATATGTGATAGTATGCTTGTACGTTGATGATATCTTAATTTTGGGAAGCAATATTAATATCATCAAGATTACTAAGAAGATGTTAACAAAAAACTTCGATATGAAAGATATGGGAGAAGTAGATGTCATTTTGGGAATAAAAATTACCAAAACATCGGAAGGACGTGTTTTGTCACAATCTTACTATGTTGAGAAAATATTGGAAAAATATAATGCAGATGATATGTCCTTGATCAAAACACCCGTAGATCCAAGTTTGCATCTTTCTAAAAATAAAGATGTACCCATTAGAGTATTCGAAGATCATAGGCAGTCTGATGTATTTCATGAACTGCACTCATCCAGATATTGCTTATGCTGCCAACAAACTCAGCAGATTTACAAGTAATCCAGGTAATGATCATTGGAAAGCATTAATAAGGGTACTTAAATATTTAAGATACACCTTAAATTATGGATTACAATATACGAGATACCTCGCGGTCCTAGAAGCTTATAGTGACGCAAATTGGATATCTGACACAAATGAATCAAAATCCATAAGTGGTTAGTATTTACTATTGGTGGTGTGGCTATATCATGGAAGTCTTACGTGTACTGCTCGATCCACAATGGAATCGGAATTTATAGCTTTAGACAAAGCTGGAGAAGAAGCCGAGTGACTTCGAAATTTCTTAGAAGAAATCTCTTGTTGGAATAAGCCAGTGTCCTCAATAATAATTCATTGTGATAGTCAATCAACAATTGGAAGGGCACAAAACACTATATATGATGGTAAGTCTCGACACATCCGTTGTAGACATAATACCATACGACAATTGATCTCTAATGACATTATCTCCATTGATTATGTAAAATCAAAGAAGAATCTCGCGAATCCACTTACAAAAGATATACTGAGAGATCAAATGAATTGTCTATCAAGAGGAATGTGATTAAAACCCCAAAATTAAATCTTGTAGTGGATACCCAACCTAGTTGACTGGAGATCCCAAGATCTATGTTCAAAAAAGACAACTAAATTACGAGATTGGTAGAAACACATTGGAGAAATCTCCTACCTATTCCTATAATAAGAGGTGTTTCCCACAAAAGGGTATGAGGCTAGGTTTTATCTTTAGTGATTCCTAAGATAAAATAATACGTATGTTGGAGTATAGTAGGATACTCTTCTAGGAGATCACCAACGTAAGTGCGAAGTGTGGCCGCTTCAAATATGAAAAGCACTCGCAAAACCAAGCGGTGTCCATGGCTGAAATGGACCCAACAGTGAGAACATAATGAAATGTTAGAAATGTTATTGTGTGAATATAATTGTCTTGGTTTACACAAAATGGCGAATAGTTCAAGCATCACGTCCACTAGTTTCCAAGTAAATCCGATTATATCTTATTAAAGAAGGTTCAAAACCAAAAGCTACTTATCCTGATGCCATAATATTTCGCTAGAACGCTATTTGTCGAGTCAGCTTAGTCACATTATATATTAAAAAAAATGATGCTGGAACCTCAATTAACTTGCATTGAAGAGGTTCCATGAATTGGCACCTCAATTGACTTGGCTGAAGAGGTGCCATGATTTGATCGATCCAAACAATGTGTCATTTTATTAGTGAAATGGTGCATCATTTCATGAAGAGGTATGTCTCTTGATTCAAGACTTTTCATCTTCTATAAATAAAACATCACTCATTTGTATTCATTGCACCATTTCTCTTCTTCTTCTTTCTCTCTAAAGTTTAGTTTTATATGCGAATTTTTGAGCATTAGTGCTTAAAGTTCAAAATTTCAAGATATAAAATCTTGAATTTGGATTTTCTAAGCTTTTACGGTTAAATTCGAACTTTGAAATTAAATTCAAGGGTTGACTTCCAGTTTTGAGTTTTTTAAGCATTTGTGCTTACATTCAAGTTTTGCAAGATTTAGACTCTTGGAATTAGATTTTTAAGTTTAATGCTTAGAATTCAAAATTAGAAAGTTTGCATACCATATTCATAATATTCTAAACATTTCAAGTTCGTGTGACTTTAAAATTTGTAGTTCTACTATTTTAAAGCCGTAATCGTTGTATCTTGAGAAACGAATTGCCAACAACCGTGAGCACCGGAACAAGACAATATCGTTGTAAGGAAAAAGAGTCAAACTCTTACATCGACTATTTTTTCGTAGCTTTTTGGTTCACCCATTTCTATCACGAGATTTTATAAGAAAAATAAAATACCTACCAACAGAACTTCGTGTGATTTTAACTTCATCATTGTATAAATATTTGTACTTCCCTAGCAAGCCAAATCAATGATTTTGTAATAGCCGGAAACTAGTTTTTTTTTCCCCTTAAAACAAGTTTTAATTACAACTACTCTTTTTTTACTTCATTTGTTCTCAAGTCAGAGACATCATATCAATATTCCTCACTAGATTTGCATGTGTAAGAAGAATTTGTTTCATTCCTTACTGCATGCAGGGACATAGCCATCTTAAAGGCTGGGGTGGGCTTCAGCTCGGTCTCATTTCTTTTTAGAAATTAGTATATATATAGTGACTAGTGTATATGTAATTTAGCTCATTTCAAATTTTTGGTTCAACTCATAAAATAATTATTGAAAGTAACACAACTCACTAACTATTTTTACGAGCTTTGCTCATATATGTTCGAGCATAAGAAAAGTAAGTTGCATTTAGTATGTCTTCGCCACTGCAATATTGGTTTTTATTATTTTCTTTATCAATTATTCTAACTCGTTTTTACAGGCAAATAGTTTTTCGTTGATTTCCTTAAATAATATAATATAAATATTTATAGAACATCGATATTCAACTTATAATGTAGATTTAGAGGTGTCAATTCGGGTGGGTCGGGTCGATGCATAGTACTATGAAACAATTGCTCGACCCGAACCCGATCCAACCCAAAAACACTCAACCCGAACACGAATCCGACTAACCCGATCAACCCGACTAACCCGATTTTTTTAAATTTTTTTTAAAACTTAATAAAATTAAAAAATAATAATAATATTTTAATTTAAACACATAATAACAAAATCTCTATTATATATATGATTTAAATTTGTAAAGTAGAATTGTAGAAAAACAAAGTATATTTATTAAATTAAATAAACAATTGTTTAAAAAATAAAAAAATGTACAAAATAAATATTAAATTATGAAAATTTATGATATAAATATACAATAAATATATTTCAGACATACAATATATAAAAATGTAGGCAATATTTATTAGTTATATATATATTTTTTAAAAAAATTAAAATTTTCCGGTCAACCCGACTCAACTCGATCATTTTTTTGGGTCAGCTACCGGCTCCAACCCGATCTGACCCGAACCCGAAAACCTCAAATCCAAACCTGATTTTTTCGGGTTGAGC